>NC_056689.1:5970000-6202500 GCF_018350215.1 Panthera leo | reverse complement strand
TATTTCCAATTTTCCATTTTGTCTCCAGCTGCTTTTGGGGAGGGGTGCTTTTCCTGTATTCCCCCCACCGCCCCCATCCTCTCTCTACACACAAAAGTGGCTCCCTGCCCTCCGTGGCTTCTCACTCCCCACATTCACCTCTCCATGCCGCATACCTGCTGAATTCTGTGGCTCAGGTTGTACAGATTGTTGTGTTAATCCTCAGATCAGTTTTCTAGGTGCGCAGGATGGTTTAGGGTTGGTCTGGCTGTATTTCATGGACATGAGACACACAAAAAACTTCCATGCTGTTCCACCATTTTGGCTCCTCCCAAAACCACAAGGGGTGTTTTTCTTAAATCATCTTGCTCAGTGGCTCTCACATGTTTTCTAGGTTAAAAAAAAAAACCAAATGGGTAGGAAGAGATACTTGAATATTCTGATTTTTAGGAACAAAGTGTGTGGGTCCTTTAGGAATAAAAAGGAAATTTTAGACATTTTTGAAAGCTACGGGAGAATGAAAACCTTAATACCGTTTGACTGTGAACATGACTAATAGCTAATAGGGTTTCTGTAGGGTTTTATGTCAGCTGTGTCTCATCTCCTGTCCCTGTTGCTTCTGGTTCTGCTCTTAAACCCTCGCTGGTAGCCTCAGTTAGAAGCACATCACTGGGGCGTTAAGCTAATTGATAGCTGTAATTGATGGAAGAAGGTGTCATTGTCTTATGGGAGCCACTGCTGGGTGGACATTCTCTTCTGTTTTTGAGATGCCCCAGAGGGCACTATCCGTTTCTTACATGAGCCGACGTGAGATGGCGTTATCTTTATTTCTGCAAACTACGGGAGTCTGCTGTTGCAGTGGGCGTAGAGTAGTGATTAATTAGATCCCAGCTGTAAAAACTTATGGGAAAAAATTTTTGTCAGAAAAAATTATCTTGAAAACAATTTTTTTTTAGACTTCAAGTCTCGGTGGCCTATCAGTAGTGAAGCTGTGCCTGCAGAAGACTGGTCCCTCAGCAGTCTTCTTGCACCGGTGGCCAAGGGCCGTGGAGAGGAGGATGGAGAACCTCACACTGGCTTGTCCCATCCTGCTGTTCTTCCTGACTCTGTAGTGTGGCGTGATGTAGATGGGCTGAAAACAACGTATGGAGACTGGGGTGACATTGTGTGGCTCTTGTGCATCCTGTTGTCCAAGTGACATAGGGTGAGACTGACGCTCTTACTTCTCACAGCAGAAGTGCCTTGATTGTCGCATGATAGGAACTTGGATGATTTCCCAGCACGTACATCTAATGTGTTGAAAAATTATTTCCAAGTGATTCAGCAGAAAGACCACGCCCACTCTGCCATGGAACGGTCTTCTGGCTAAATAAAATTTCTTTCTAGATGAGCAAGCATTTTCATTGCAATCCTCATTGAACCAGTTTCTAAGTACGATAATGACTTGACTTAACTGTGAAAGAATGTCCAGATTGCAGTTAAGCTGCTTTCCCAGGCTCTTGCAAGCATCCCAAATTACAATTACTGGGCTTGTATCTCACTGTATCTTCATTAAATATTTACTCAACACCTACTATGTTCCAGATACTGCGCTGTTTTTTAAGTCTGTGTGTTTCGAGCATTTCATTTTGTCCCTAGAGTTTCCATTCCCTTTGTAGGTTAGGAAAACAGGACCTCCCATCCCCACCCCCCAGGACAAACAGCCAATTCCTTAAGACCCCAGTCAGAATCCTATTTTGGGTTAGTGTATCTCAGTAAATATTTAAGTGAGTGCCTGTAATATTCCAGGTACTGTGTTACATCCTGGGAAAACACAATTCATCCAGGTACAGCGGGTGAGGAGCTCACAGAAATGGGTGGGGGAAGCCCAGTAAAGAGAGTTTTGATCAGCCCTGTAAGGGTGATGACAGAGGAGCGCTGGGGAGGAGGTCAGGGGTCTAGTGGGAAAGAGCACATTGCCCTAGCAGCAAAGGGGCATCGGGAAAGCTTTCCGTAGGGCGTCCTCATCTGGGTCATAGGCGTTTGGTGTTTTCACATAGTGTGCACAGGACATCAGGCTTCCAGAAAGTAAGTAGTTGCAATTCGACAAACACGGAATGTACATCTTTCATGACGTGTGTTGTATTTGGCAAGGGGACGGGGATACAGGTTTAGAAACAAATGGACCAGGGTCCCTCTCTTTCATTTTTCAGTCAGGCACTATCAGCTTATACTGTATTAAATGCTCTGCCAGCCCTGTGGTTTACCTGCAAGTTTTGAAACTTACGTTCTCTGTCCTTCTCAGCCAGTGCCCCTGTATTTTTTGTTTATGTCACCGTTACTAAATCTTTGTTATTATGATTGAGTAAAATTACTACTTCTGATGGCAGAAATGCACTGCCTGAAATAGGCTAGCGTGCTTGACTCAAGCAAGATTCATTTCAGGCTTCTATGATAAGGGGGAAATGCCATGTTATTTCCCCACTTTTTCTGAATACCATTTATTCCCTAAAGCCATTCAAAGGCTAGTGGGTAACACCTTTGGCCAGTATCTGTGCTTTACCCCATGCGGGGCTTTAAGGCAGTTTTCTGTTCCTTCAGTTCATTCATTCTAACTGCAAGTTGGTGAAGAGGATATTATTATCTCCCTTTTAACACTGAGAAACTGAGGCTCAGATTGATCAAATGACTTGCTCAAGATCCTATAACAAACCCTCTTCAAACTCCCCGAGCCTCTGATCAATCCTGACTACTCCCCTGTTTTTGTTGTTTAGGACACTGTTTAAGTGCATGTCCTCGAAAAAGACTTCCTTGGTGCCCAAACCCTGGGTCGGCTGTCCATCCTCTGGGTCCTCGTAGCATCCTAGGATGCTATATATCGTAACGTTTGGGCTTTGATATCTGCCTGTTTGCCAAGTCTGTCACCTGCACTCCATCCCCCAAAGAACCTGGGAAGTGTCACCACCGATTGAATGCGAAAACTAAAGACCTTGTTCTAGTATGTGAAAGTGCTTTATAAGTGACTTAGAGTAGGAGAAATTCTTAGAAAGTTGAGCACAGAGCATTATGCTAAGATGGAATTTCAGACTTTCAAAGAGTTTACCTTCTAGTTGAATAGACATGGATATGGACTGAATGTTGGTGTGATTCTCTTCCTGCCATGTTCTTTGCAGTGGGACCGGTTGGCGGTCTGTAGCCCAGAAGGAGGCTCTTACCACATCCTAACTAGGCTGGCATTCTGATCTCAGACTGCCAGCATCCCGAACTCGGGAGAAAGAAGTCTCTGCTTGGAAGCCACTTAATCTATGGTAATTTGTTACGGTAGCTTAAAATGACTAAGAAAGGCATATTATTGGTATGATCTACTCATAAAACAAACAGTTGTACTTAACCTCTCCTTCTTCCTCAGGGAGGTCTATTAATCTCATGCCGTCTTTTCTTTTTTTTTAACGTTTATTTATTTTTGGGACAGAGAGAGACAGAGCATGAATGGGGGAGGGGCAGAGAGAGAGGGAGACACAGAATCAGAAGCAGGCTCCAGGCTCCGAGCCATCAGCCCAGAGCCCGATGCGGGGCTCGAACTCACGGACCGCGAGATCATGACCTGAGCTGAAGTCAGACACTCAACCGACTGAGCCACCCAGGCGCCCCTCATGCCGTCTTTTCATCGGGAAATACTTATTTTTAAATCCCCATCACCCATAAAAGCTCTAGGAGGTGGGTGCCGTTATTCTTTACCTTTTCAAATGAGACACATGTCTTTATTTATCTTTCATTTTGAAGGGTATTTTTGCTGGATATAGCATTCTAGGTTGGTTTTTTCTTTTAGCGCTTTGGAGGTATTATTGCATTGCCCTCTGGCTTGCGTGGTTTTTTGGGGGCGTACAAAATCTATGGTAATTTTTATGCTTGTTCCTTTGTATGCAATATGTCTTCTCTTTTTGCATCTGCTCTTAAGATTTCTTCTTAACAATTTGATTCTGACGGCCTTGATGAGGGTAAGTAATTTCGTGGAGTTAGGATGCAATTCCAGGAGTTCTTCCTCTGGTGGCCGTGCTCTTAAGCAATATAGCGTGCTGCCCTAAGGCTAGTCATCAGTATTTTGGTAAGGACACTGACGCAGAGAGGGGAACTTGGGTCTTCTGATTTCCAGTCCAGCGTGCTCAATTCCCTTAAGTACTGAGAATGGGATCATACTTGACTTTTTCTATAAATATGATTTTTATAGGTTTTGGAAACATTTAGGGCAGTTGTTTCCAATCTGGTGTTCTTTTGATCTCCAGAAAATAGAGATCTACTAGAAAGTTTTAATGTTTAAAATTTGTAAATCAGAAATTGACTAAATACAGAGGCTTACTCGGACATTTGCCTGGGATTCAAACCAACTTACTGTGTTCAGCTGGTTTTCTCTTGCACATCAGAGACTCTGAGTGGTAATGACATGTTTATTTGATTATGAAGTAAGGAAATAAGAAAATAACTTTTGACTTAAACGCATTCTGTAGGACAGAAAGCTCAATGATGGGATTGCTGAGTGAATGTTACAAAAGGGAACCTTCATGGTGAAAATACCGGGGATCAGTCTGGCATCTCACCCTGCTTTGTCATTATAAACTCTACAAAAGTAAAAGGTTATGTAATTCTAACTTTGTATTGTTTTGCTCTTTATGCTCTAATAGGAAGTCAGAATTAAATCCAGACTAGCAATTTCCATTTAGTGTTTCTTTCATGTTAGAACACTGTGATTATCAAAAAACCCCAAAAAACTAAAAAAAATTTTTTTTAGCCCATTGACAACTTCTTCTCCAAATAGTCCCCCTTTCTAGTGGAAAAAGAGTAGAATTCTGTGAAGGAATTGGAAAAGCATAAAATTAGATGTTGCAGTATATGCTTGTCTTCATGGTCTTATGTAATAAAAATGGGCTAAAAATATAAAAATAACCCCGTTAAGTTTTAACATGGTAACTTATATGGCAAATCATTTCGCCAGCATAAATCCATAGTCTGCTCATCATCGACGAGGTGTCGTGGCCATTACAAGTGAGTGGGCACGTTGAATGGTATGTATTTTTGTAGATTTGTGATAGCAGTAGGGTTAAAAGATGATCCACATTTGAAAAACATTTCATAGGGGCACCTGGGTGGCTCAGTTGGTTAAGCGTCCGACTTCGGCTCAGGTCATGATCTCACGGTCCGTGAGTTCGAGCCCCGCGTCGGGCTCTGTGCTGACGGCTCAGAGCCTGGGGCCTGTTTCAGATTCTGTGTCTCCCTCTCTCTGACCCTCCCCCGTTCATGCTCTGTCTCTCTCTGTCTCAAAAATAAATAAACGTTAAAAAAAAATTAAAAAAAAAAGAAAAACATTTCATACATGTCTTAGAAATTAATATTTGAAAATTACAGCTCAACGTCTAGTCAGAGTGGTCTATAGGCTTTGTTGCAGGATTAACAGAACAACCCATCACGAATGAAATTCATGGTGATGATATAGAACAGCAAACCATGGCAAAGTCAAGGCAGCACTTGGGCTCTGCCTTGCAGAACATCATAGAAATTCCAAGTTTCTGCCTGTCGCATGTACACTTGAACTTCCCAAAGTTGTGAAACACTGAATGACATGTTTCTTAGTAAAAGGCTGACTGAGAAAAGTTGCTAAGCTCTTGTAATGCACTAATGTTGGTTCATCAATACTGAGTCTTAGTAACCTTAATGATTCATTGGATAAGTTATAAGTAAATGGCCTTTACTCGTGTCATGTATTAAATATCGCTATGAAGTTAGGTCACCTGCCTGTAAAACCAATGATAGACTGACTTTAAGAAAATCAGATTGCAAGATACTGAGGAGCCTCGTGGGGCTATGGGCCACACTTAAGAAACATGTAATTATCTATAATTTGTCCGATGTTTCTTAGTAAGTAGAGGAAGGTATAATAGACCTCTATTAGGTCTGTTCTCTGCAGTACAGCAATGTAAACTCTTTATTCTCCAACTGGCTATGAAGTCTGAAGAGTTTTCTCACACGGTATCACTTTGATTTCTTCTTTTTATCTTAGTTCATGGGCTTTCTGTCCTCCATGTACGCTCATTCATGGACTCTCCAAGAGGTGCATTCATTATTGCCTATTTTCCAGTCTCCTATCCGTGAAAGAAGATGTACCCTTCAACCGCACAAATCCAGCCATGTTTCCTACCCCATCAAGAATCAGGGAGACATGCGGGGCCATTATTACTCTCTAAAATTGTAATTTCAAGATTAACTGTCGTTAGCTCATAATCTGTACTTGGATTTAGAGTAGCATTATCCAAAATGTGTTTGGCAAGACCTAGTTCTACAGGATGCTCCTTGAAAAGTGAAAGTTATTACAGTTGGGAACTCTGTGTGTCATACTCCCTTCTTGGAAATATGCAATGTGTGTTAGGATATTAAAGATTCTGAGAAATACTGCTCTCAAAAAACTTTGAAGAGTCTGTTAAAATTGGCATTTCCCTTATTTTTGCCATGGATCTTCTCCCCTGCTCACATTCTCCTTTCCCATGCAAAACATTTACTATCACACAGGATTGTTGCATTCTGAGAAAATCCCCTGGGAAAGATGATCTGAGAGCAGATGCAGGGTGGAAGTGATTTTCCAGAGTCACGTCTCAGCGTTGCTGTGTCGTTTCTTCTTCCGCCATCTCCCACCCAGCTCCGGCACCCAGTTTTCAGATGACATCCCCTCATTCAGGCCACTGAGTTTTCTATAACATGTATCCATCACAGTCTTGCAAGATCCCACTACGTTTTACTCATATTTCTATGTAGTTGGAAGGATGAACAGTATCTTGCAATTACTCGTGTTTTATATTTGGTATCTTCAACAGTGCCTTCAACCTTGTCTATAGATTGGACTCTCGCTCTCGCTTCCTTAGCAGTCACTTCAAAGGATTATAACTGGGATTCTGTTCTTCAGCATTTTCTAGGGCGAAAAATAATAATGCATGACAAGCAAAGTAAATTTAAGTCTCTGTGGTTGTGTGTGTGTATACCACACATGGGTGCAAAATATATACATTTATCAATAAACCTATCCAATCAACAAGTTTTCTAGAAGTTACTATGCATCAGGTGCTGTTCTTGATACCCAAAGGCATATGTTGGCCACCCTAGCGGTTTTCTCAAAGATTCTGTAATCTGGAAACTTCCAGAAGTGCCTTAGAAGTTCATCACAATCTCAGTCCCCTTCTGTCAGTGGGATTTTCAGCAACTTGCCCCATAAAGGCAGGCTTCTCACATGAGTACAGTGGGGGGCTCTGGAATTATAGACAGGGACCAGGTAGAAAAAGTTCTCTGATGGAACAAAAGTGATGCGTTCATTGAGTTTAACCAAACTGTTTTTAATACTAAATTTCATGAGAGCTGTTCAAACCATTGCTGTTATAGGAATACAAGATGGCGGAGCATTCACAGAACTGAGCTGTGACAGGTACCGCTACATAGTTTTGAAGTATAAAACTGAAGTGAAGGAAAACAACTTATATGTACAGGCAGGGTTTTCCTGTTAGAGTTGTCTTTTCATTGCTACTTACTGGATGGTATGCCTTGAACCAGCCTTTCCTACAAGGGTTCTTCAAAGAAGCATAGAACATAGATGGTGATAAAGAAGGTGAAGAAGTCAATCTTAAGGATTCCAAATCGAAAGCATAACTAATTGTTAAGATATAGTTCGTTCTTCCAGCCACCGTTGGGATGGCCAACTGGAATTATGAGTCAAATGTAGAGGAATCATACAAGATGCTAAAGATAATTAGAAAACACCCCAGGGTCCAGCACATAAACCAAGGCAGTCTCCTTCAAATAAGAAATTACTTGTAAGATCCTCGTTTTTCTTAATACAGTCTCAATCGTTTTGTTTTCTGATCCATAATATGTTGCTACTAATTCTAGTGTAAAAATATTTTATTCCTCTGCTCCCGTATGCAAGAAATGTGCCACTGTGTTTATCCTGTGGCCTTGTGTACCCAGGCACTGGGCCACTCACTTTAAGGGTCCAGAGAACTCCCCCTTAAGAAGTGGAGTTAGGAAGTGAGTTTTATAGCCTAGCATCAGCACTTCTTTCCCCAGGGCAGCAACGTCTTAGCATGCCACATTCGTCCTTAATATTAAAAAGCTGTATGTGGCAGGTGTACTCAATATACATAGAGGTTTAGGGGCAGTGACATCTGTGTTCACCGGTTAGTTTTCATTCTCGAACCTGAACAACACTGCCTTCTGGAAGGAAGCTTTCGTCTTCTCCCGATGTCTAACAGAAGGGACTATGAGATCCAGCCCCATCCTGGTAGCAAATGAACCTTAAGTGAATGTTGAGACTGTTACATCGTTTTCCAAAGCTTCACAAATGTTTCTTCTTTAAAAGTTTTGAATCTAAGAAGGCCAAACAGATAAGCAAATTAGAAGGTCACTCACGGATTCAGTTTTGATGGTATCGTGATTGAGGGCTGCCTTCCTGAAGAAACTCTCAAGATCCTGTGACTTAAAATAGCCACAGCATTGTATTTGGTCACAAGTCTGAATTTATAGCTCATCTCTACCCCTTTATTGTAAGCCAGGAGCTGAAAGCATCTGAGGGCTTGCTAACTCACATGTCTAGCAGTAGACCCCAGATGTTGGCTGGTTCCTCAGCAGTGGCAGGTGTGGGAACGAGTAGATGTGGCCCTTCCGGAGTCGTTCCATGTGGCTGTTTCACTTCCTCCCAGCCTGGTAGATAGCCTATCTATCTCTTGATAGAGGAGTGTCAGTGAAAGGGGGAGCATGGTTGGCGAGACCATCACTGGATTTTGGAGACCATATGTGTAGTTTAATAAAGCGTTTCTCGTGTTCGAAAACTTTGTTCTTGTTGAAATTCTTACCTGAGTGTGTGTGTATGTCAAAATGGTGATGGGCTCTATAAAAGATGGTCTCTGTGAAATCAAGACTAGAGATTAGAAATATATTTCATCGTTGATTCAGATTATTTCATAGGGTCTTGGAAGAAGAGGCAAATTCTGATATAGAAGGAAGAAAAACAAGTTCCAGAGCGATTCTATGGAGACAGCATCGCCAGAGTGTTGGATGCTCTGATGATAACTGAGCCGGGTGGAAGGATCCCTGGTGACAAAGTGTACCTCCTTCACAACGTTCCCAAAGACCAGACCAGCCTCTTGGCTCCCACAGCATTTCTCAGCAAATACGACTTTTACAAGAACTTGTTACCAAACTTAGGAGACTGCCCTGTTTGTTCAGTGTGCCTCTCCATCCCAGTTCTATCTTCAGTGAAGAATTCTGACTCATTTTCCAAAAAGGAAAAATGTTGCCGGCTCAGTCAAATGCCTTGGTTGAAAGTCTTTGATCTCTACCATATTTGGCAGACGGCGTGGAGCAGATATGACATCCAGTGGTTTCTTTTTCTTCTTATCTAATTGCCTGCAGATCTTCTATCAATTCAGAATAAAAGCCTGGTTCGCGCAGTGGGTGTGTGTCATTCCGTAAGCTCAGCTGTGCAAGAGACACATGTCTTTATTTTATTAAATGGATGCATGTCTGACCTTGAGCCTCTGTTGGGGTGTTCGATCCTGGCATGGGAATTCTCTCTTCTTGGGGTTGTGCAATGGTCTTCGGATGCTGGGCATCCCCAAAACATTGGAGAGGTCCTTCCAGTCATCAGTAATCAGACGACACTGGTCACTGCTAGATACCCGCCATAGTCTGGGGACTTCAGGCCTTGTGGCTCTGCTGTTTCGGGACCACTCCTAGGGCTCGGGAGTCTTTGATGTGGCTGGAGCCCATGTGTCTTGTGTTTTCTCTCAGGTGCTCCCCAGCTCTTGATATCACCTCTTCAAGGTGTGGCCGTCCCCCTTTATGCATGTCCCTCTCTCCTTTGAGACATGCTGATTTCTCTTCCCTTCACGGTCTAGAAATGGCTCCTTTCCTCTGGCTGCTTCTCCAAGGTCCTCCCTTCTCTCCCTACTTCCTTCTGGGCTCCTGGAGTGATGGGATTTTACCAAAGCTGGACAGGGAGTGTCTGGCTGACAACCCACACTCTCCAACCCTTTTATATAAACCACCTCTGAGCCCCGGTGAGCTGCCTGACATTTGAGAAGGCGAACATAATATAGGAAGAACAAACACCCCTTGGCAATTAATTTTTTTTCGTCCCCAAAGCAAATCGATTAGGAAAAAAAAATTCTTGTTCACTTTTCCTCCGAGTAACAACTATGGGGGTATAAACGGACCCCAAAGAGAATGTAGGATTTAACATACATGCTAAAATAAATTCAGATAAGTTAGGACTTAAAAGATGAGTGCCCCACAGCATGTGTTCACATGGCTAGAGAGGCAGCTCGACACAGTGTAAAGGGTATTGGCACGAGATGCACGATCCAGGTCTGAGACTAATGTTCCACGAAGCTGTGTGCAGCCTAGAGGGTGGAGGGGGGAGGCAAATTTGCTGGACCTCAGCTGCTTCTTGGTGCCATTCTGGAGTAAGACTAGATCATCTGTAATGCCCTAATAGTTGAAGCACTTTATGATTTTAACGGCCCTTCTCCCAGTGCGAAGCATCGTATGCTAAATAAAGGTCACTTGTCTAAATTTGTCATGTGAAAAATTCAGCCCGGACACTATGCTTTTCGTATGTGCTATGTGACTGTTGTGTAAGGGCATGGGGAAAACCGTGGCCCTCTCCACGGTAACCTTTCCAGTGGGATTTGTCTCGAAGGCGCTGAGAAGTTCGGTACAATAATTGTGTCAACGGTCAGGCTTATGAAAGCAGAGATGCAACTCAAAAAACAAGAGGAACTCGTGACCTGTGCACGACTATCATCCTGCATGGACTTTTCTCTTGTTACTGGGTAAATTCTCAGAGATGGTTTCCAGTAAATCAAATCATCTGGGGTTGTTTTGATAGCCTAAAAAAAGCAGATCAGAAATGAAAATAATGCGTAACCTAGGCATTTTCTCTGGGCTCTCAAGATTCACTGCTTTTCATAATTCAATTCCAGTTTGAATTTCAGCCAAGGTTTTCCTCTGCTGCTCACCACAGTCTCTTTCTAGTTTCGATACCCCTGGTTGTATTCTGAGGCGAACAAAAAGCCGCATAGCACAAAACAAGTTTCATTTGAAAATTTAGCCAAGAACATTCAGAACTGGCAGGGATTCTGCTCCTCCAAAGATTTCCAGGCAAATGTTACATGTTGTAAGCACTATATTTTGAATTGTGGGACCTCTCTGCCATTTGAATGGACTCTGTCGTTTTCAACATATTGGGATAATAGACGGTACTCAAATGTTAACATCTCTATTGCTTAAACGCAACCTCTGCATCAGAACTCCAGATGTCCAAGTAGCTTTAACTGCTGAAGCGTGTGCCGGTGTGGATCTTCATTTATCCATAAAGGAAGTGCTTCTGAATTTAAGTCAGGACCTGCTGTCAGGTCAGAATTCAACATATATAATAATTTTTACTTTAAAACCTTAGCGTTTATTTATTTTTGAGTGAGACAGTGTGAACAGAGGAGGGGTGGAGAGAGAGGGAGATACAGAATCTGAAGCAGGCTCTGAGCTGTCAGCACAGAGCCCAATGCGGGACTCGAACTCATGAACCGCGAGATCGTGACCTGAGCCGAAGTCAGACACTTAACCAACTGAGCCACCCAGGCGCTCGCACTTTGTCCTTTCTAAATGCCTCTTTAACTGTGTGAGGAATCGTGTAAGCATTCTTGTTGAAGCTCCAATGACATATGGTTAATTGTGTCGGAATTTAGTGTTGAATAAGAGCAGACTTTCATTTCCTCTCCCTTGCCCTGGATCCCAGGCGGGATATGTACTTGTCCCCCGTAGGGGATGAAACTGGCTTGTGTTTATCAAGCGTGTGGTAAGTTCTACGTACTTCATCTAGATTCTGTTTAAGTTTTCTAAGTAACCCCTATGATGTGGATACTGTTTAGATGGGAAGTTGGGGCCGAGTGAGGAAGTAATTTGAAAGCTGTGCATCTGTTTCCGTAACTGTCTACCCTGCACCCCGCCAGGATACGCCACCCCACATCGGGCACTACGAAGCCAGGTGCCCCATGGATTGAACCCGCCGGGCCGGTGGGATGCAGCCTGAGAAGCGACACCTGTCTCGGGCACCTGGGTGGCTCAGTCACTTAAGCGTCTGACTCCTGGTTTCGGCTCAGGTCATGAGCTCAGCGTTTGTGAGTTCGAGCTCCGTGTTGGGCTCTGCACTGACAGCACAGAGTCTGCTTGGGATTCTTTCCCACCCTTTCTCTCTGCCCCTCTCCCGCTTGCTCTTTGTATCTCTCTCGAAAATAAAAGCAAACTTTAATAATAATAATAATAATAAAAGTCTACACCTGTCTACTCACTTCAGCACTTGTGCTACGGACCTGTCGTTCTTCTGTCGTGGGTGAGACCTTCCACGGCTTCCGTTCCTTTCCAAGTCTCTTAATCACAGGCAGGCCCCCACCTTAGTAAGTTCAGATTAGGGCTGGCCACCAAAACCGACTCTTTCAAGTTTGGACACGGGTTCAGATTCCTCAGGGGCACTCTGGCCAGGGACCTCCTTGAGTAGCCCTCGTCGCGGGGGACACGCGTCTCCTTCGGTTGGCTCTCAGCCCCTTTGCTGGCATCCCCTGGCGGATGACCTTCTGAGGCTAGCTCCAAGTCTGGCTCCCTGGAAACCTTTGTCTCGCTGTCAGGGGAAGGGCGGCTGGATCCCGGTGCCGCTCTGCCCTGTCGTCGGGCCAAATCTGCTCCAGGTACAGCCTCAGAGTTTACAGGTATTCCACATCCTTCAGGTGGCACAGGACAAGGGCAGAATCCCTTGAGCCTCACGGAGCAGACCTTCTCCCTCGACTTGGGAGAGGATGTTACGGGTTGAATGTTACCCCCCGCGTTCGTATGTGATAGTCCTAACCTTGGTACCTGAGAACAGCACCTTATTTGGAAATCCCATCATTGGCGATGTAATTGGTTCAGAGGAGGATGCACTGGAATGGGTGGGGTCCTACTTCTGGATGACTCGGAGTCCTCATAAAGAGAGAAATTTGGACGGAGATACGTACGCAGACGTCGGTGCGATTTGTCTACAAGCCCTGGCATGGCAACGATTGCCCCCAAGTCACCGGAATGAAGGGAGAGACCTGTAGCAGATTCTCCGTCCCAGCCCTCGGGAGGAACCATCCCTGCCAACCCCTTGACATTGGACCTGTAGCTTCTAGAACGGAGAGATAAGAAATCTCCTGTTTCAACCACTGGTTTGTGGTGTTTTGCGGTAGAAACTCAAGGAAACTAATAAAGAAGGAAATAAATATCCCGTGTGTCCCTTCTCATGCCCTCACGAGTAGGGGATGCCAAAGAAATTCTCTTTCAGTCTCCAGATTCAGCCTCCTCCATCAGCTGGAGAAGGGCGGCCAGCTAAAATCAGCAGAAGAGATTCTAAACCGCTGCCTCCACAAGGCCCACCCAGACAGTCCAGAAGCTCCCTCTAGAACGTGAGGGCACATGGGGTCTCCTGCCAGCCAGCCACACCAGTTTCTTCGTCACGGGATGGACAGAGTCAAGGAACAGCCACTGACCCACACCGTCTTGCTTTCAGGCTATATGCCGAGGTGTGGCTTAAGTCTGACCTGTTTGCGTTACCCCTTCAAGTCGGGCCGGCTCGCCGGAGGTGACTTTAGGGTACTGACCCCAAGGTGTGGCCTATCCTCACGGTACCATCTCTGAGGGTGAGGGATTAAATAGGGTGGGGAGGAGACAGGGAGCTACCATTTATTAAGCACTGATGTGAGGTGGGGGCCTTGCTGCCCATTGTACACGCATTCTCTTCCTTAATTCCCAAAACCCTGCAAGTGGCCACGAATATTTTTTCAAAGGGGAGGCAGCTCCAAGATACTGCACAAATTAACATCGTTTCGCCAAGGCGGCACTGGACCCAGATCAACTCCACGTCTGTGTGAATGCAACTCCCTGACTCAGGACAGGCTACACAAATTGTGGGAGCCACTGCGAAGTGAAAAGGTAGCGTCCCTTGTTAAAGATTAGTAAGAGGTTAAAGACGGCAGGGCATTAAGCCGGTGGGTCCTGGACGGCTGCTCAGGTGGCCCGGCCGTGCTCTGATGCTTTCACAACACTGCTGGCGAAATAGGTGAGGAATCGGAATGTTCCACGGATTCTTCGCGGCAGGTTTAGCGTCTCGTTGATCCTGCGTGTTTTGAAGGGAGACATGAGGTGGTGTCTACATCACTACGCTTCTCAAAAGCGTGTGGACCTGCTGTTCTTTTAATTCCAGGATCGTTAACATGTGGCGTTATACTGGTTATCAGATTCACAAAGTAGTGATTCAATACATCTATTCGTTTCTGAGAGCTCATCACGAAAAATGGACTCTTCATCCTCTTCGCCTGTTTTTTGGGTTTTCCTTTTTTCTTTATTTGTTTTGTTGCTCACATTCCACACATGATTGAAATCATACGGTATTTGTCTTTCTCTGACTGACTTACTGCATTTAGCATAAAACCCTCTAGATCCATCTCTGTTGCTGCAAATGGCAAGATTTCATCCTTTTGATGGCTGAGTAATATTCCATTGCGTATAGACCACGTCATCTTTATCCATTCATCTGTCAATGCATGCTTGGACTGCTTCCACATTTTGGTTATCGTAAATAAGCATAGGGGTTCATATATCTTTCCGAATTAGTGTTTTAGGATTCTTTGGGTAAATACCCACCAGTGGAATTCCTGGATCGTACGGTAATTATATTTTTAATTTTTTGAAGGCACTCCGTACTGTTTTCCATAGTGGCTGCACCAGTTTACGTTCCTGCCAAGAGTACACGAGGGTCCCTTTTTCTTTATATCCTCGTCAGCACCTGTTGTTTTCTTGTGTTTTTTATTTTAGCCATTCTGACAGCTGTGGGGTGATATCTCATTGTGGTTTTGATTTGCATTTCCCTGACGATGAGTGATGTTGAGCATCTTTTCATGTGTCTGTTGGCCATCTGGATGTCTTCTTTGGAAAAAAATGTCTATTTATGTCTTCTGCCCATTTTTAAATTGGATTATTTGGGGGTTTTTCCTTTGGTGCTATGTTGTATAAGTTCTTTATATAATTTGGACACTGTTTATTAGATATGTCCTTTACATATGTCTTCAGCCATTTTGTAGGTTGTCTTTTAGTTTTGTTGATTGTTTCTGTTGCCGTGCAGAAGGTTTTTACATTTGATGTAGTCTCGATAGGTGATTTTTACTTTTGTTTTCCTTGTCCTAGGAGTCAGATCTAGAAAAAAGTCGCTACAGAGAACAGAAGAATTACTGCCTGGGCTCTCTTTTAGGATTTTCATGGTTTCAGGTCTCACATTTGGGTCTTTCATTCATTTTGAGTTTATTTTTGTGTCTGGTGTAAGAAAGTGGTCCAGTTTCATTCTTTTGCTTGTGGCTGCCCGGTTTTCCTAATATCATTTGTTGAGGAGACTTTTCCTCATTTCATTTTCTTACCTCCTTAGTCATAGACTAATTGACCATATAATTGTGGGTTGACCTCTGCGCTCTGCGTTCTGTTGATCTACATGTCTATTTTTGTGCCAGTACCATACTGTTTTGATTACTACAGCTCTGTAATATATCTTGAACTCTGCTATTGTGATACCTCTAGTTTTGTTCTTCTTTTTCAGGATTGCTTTGGCTTCCGGGGTCTTCTGTGGTTCCATACAAATTTCAGGATTATTTGTTCTCGTTCTGTGAAAATTGCTGTTAGTATTATGATAGTTTTTGCATTAAATCTGTAAATTGCTTTGGGGGGGGCGGACATTTTAACTATAGTGGTTCTTCCAGTGCACGAGTATGGAATATCTTTCCATTTATTTGTGTCATCTCCAGTTTCTTTCGTCAGTGTCTTATATTTTTCCGAGTATAGGCCTTTTACCTCCTTGGTTAAGTTTATTCCTAGGTCTTTTCTTAGTTTTGATGCCATGTAAATGGGATTGTTTTCTTAACTTTCTGTTTCAACTGCTTCACTCTTCGTATATAGAAATGCAACGGATTTCTGTATATTTTGTATCCTGTGAACTTACTGAGTTCCTTTTTCAGGTCTAGTAGTTTCTTGTGGAGTCTTCAGCGTTGTCTATATATAGTGTCATGTCATCTGACAAGAGTGAATGTTTTACTTCTTCCTTACCAGTCTGGATGTCTTTTATTTCTTTGTGTTCCCTGGTTGCTGTCGCTAGGACTTCCAGCACTGTATTGGACGAAAGTGGTTAGAACGGATATCTCTGTCTTGTTCCTGACCATAGAGGAAAAACTCAGTTTTTCCCCAGTAAGGATGATGTTAGCTGTGGGTTTTTCATATAGGGCCTTAATCATGAGGTGTATTCTGCCTAAACCTACTTTGCTGAGGGTTTATATCACGAACAGATGTTGTATTTTGCCAACTGCTTTGTCTACATTTATTGGAGTGAACATACGGTTTTTATTCTTCCTTTTGTTGATCAGATGTATCACGTTGATAGATTTGTGAATATTGAAGGACCTTTGCATCCCAGGAATAAATCCCGCTTGACTGTGGTGAATGATTTTTTTGGGTGTATTGTTGGATTCAGTTTGCTAGTATTTTGTTGAGGATTTTTGCATCTCTGATCACCAGGGATATTGGTCTGTAGTTCTGTTTTTTAGTGGTGTCTTTATCTGGTTTTGGTATCAGAGTAATGCTGGCCTTGTAGAATGAATTTGGAAGCCTTCCTTCCTCTTCTGTTTTTTGGAACAGTTTGAGAATAGGTATTAACTTTTCTTTAAATGTTTGGTAGAATTCTCTTGTGAAGCTGTCTGATCCTGGACTTTTGTTTTTTTGGCAGTTTTTTTGATTCCTGATTCAAATTCATTGCTGGTAATTGATCTCTTTAAAATTTCTATTTCTTCCTGCTTCAGTTTTGGGAGGTTATATATTTCTAGGAATTTCTCCGTTTCTTCTAGGCATATAATTTTTCATAATATTCTCTTACAATCCTTTGTACTTTTGTGATGTCTGTCATTGTTTCTCCTCTTTCATTTCTGATTTTGTTTATTTGAGCCCCTTCCCCCCCGCCCCCCATTTTTTGAGGAGTTTGGCTACAACCTTATCAGTTTGTTGACTTTTTCAAAGAACCAGCTCCTGATTTCCTTGATCTGTTTTGTTGTGTTTTAGTTTCTAGTTCATTTATTTCTCCTGTTATTTTTATTATTTCCCTCCTTATGCCTGGTTTAGCTTTTGTTTGCTCTTTTTCTAGCTCCTTTAGGTGTAAGGTTAGGTTGACTGAGATTTTTCTTGCTTCTTGAGGTAGAACTGTATTGCTATAGACTTCCTTCTTAGAACAGCTTTGCTGCATCCCAAACATTTTGGACCATTGTATTTTCATTTTCATTTGGCTACATGTATTTATTGATTTCCTCTTTGATTTCTTGGTTGAACCATTCGTTGTATAGTAGCATTTTATTTAACCTCCATGTGTTTGTGTTCTTTCCAGGTTTTTTCTTACGGTTGATTTCTAATTTTATAGCATTGTGACTGGAAAACTTGGAATTTCTCGAGACTTGTTTTGTGGCCTAACATGTGATCTATTCTGGAGAATGTTCCAAGTGCACTTGGAAAGAATATATTCCACAGTTTAGGATTAAATGTTCTGAATGTATCTGTGAGGTTCATCTGATCCGGTGTGTCATCTAAAGCCATTGTTTCCTTGATTTTCCGTTTCGATGATCTGTCTATTGATGTAAGTACTTTATGTTCATTTAGCTGCTTGGTGTATTTGGGTGCTTTCTTGTTGGGTGCATAAATATTTACAATTGTTATATCTTCTTGTGGGATTGTTCCCTTTACAATTATGTGGTAGCTTTCTTTGTCTCTTGTTACAGTCTTTGTTTTAAAGTCAATCTTGTCTGATATAAGTGTTGCTACCCTGGCTTTTTTTTTTTTCATTTGCATTTGCATAATAGATGCTTTTCCATCCTTTACTTTGAATCTGCAAGTGTCTTTTGGTCTGAAATGAGTGTCTTGTAAGCATCATATAGATGGGTCTTACATTTTACCTATTCTGTCACCCTATGTCTTTTGACTGGGGAATTTAATGCATTTCCATTCAAAGTAATTACTTGTAGGTATTTATTTTGCCATTTTGTCAGTTGCCATTTTGTCAACTTATTGCCATTTTGTCAGTTGTTTTATGGTTGTTTTTGTAGTTCATCTCTGTTCGTTTCTTCTCTTGCTGTCTTCCATGGTTTGCTGACTTTCTTCTCTCTCTCTCTCTTTTTTTTTTTTTTTTTTTTTGCACGTCTGTTACTGGTTTTTGATTTGTGGTTACCATTAGGTTTCTACATAACATCTTCTGCAGATAACAGTCTGTATTAAGTTGATGGTCGCTTAAGTTTAAACCCATTCTTTACTCCTTTCCTCCCCACGTCTTAGGTATATGGTGTCTCATTTTACATAATTTTATTTTGTGAGTCCCTTGACTGATTTTTATAGATTTACTTAATTTTAGTGCTTTTGTGTCTCCTACTTTTTTTTTTAATGTTTATTTATTTTTGAGACAGAGAGAGACAGAGCATGAACAGGGGAGGGGCAGAGAGAGAGGGAGACACAGAATCTGCAATGGGCTCCAGGCTCTGAGCTGTCAGCACAGAGCCTGATGCGGGGCTCGAACTCACAGACTGTGAGATCATGACCTGAGCCGAAGTCGGACGCTTAACCAACTGAGCCACCCAGGCGCCCCCTGTGTCTCCTACTTTTTAAAAAACTCCTGCTTATGGCCTTTTCTTTCCACTCAGAGAGTCCCCTTCAACATTTCTCTTAGGGTTGGTTTCATGGTAATGAGTTTCTTTAGTTTTTGTTCATCTGGGAAACTCTTTATCTCTCCCTCTATTCTGAATGCTAGACTTTCTGGATAGAGTACTCTTGGCTGCAGGCTTTTTTCTTTCACCACTTGGAGTATATCATGCTAGTCCCCTCTGATCTGCAAAATTTCTGCTGAAAAATCTGCTGAGAGATTTATGGAGTTTCCCTTCTGTGTAACTGTTTTCTTTGGTCTTGCTGCTTTTAAAATTCTCTCTTTATCACAACTTCTTTGCCATTTTGATTAATATGTGACTTGATGTGTACTTCCTTGGGTTGATTTCTCGGGGGGCTCTTTGTGTCTCCTGGATCTGGATTTCTGTTTCCTTTGCTGTATTCAGGATGGTTTCAGCTATTATTTCTTCAAATAAACTTTCTGCCCCCTTTTGTCTCTTCTCCTGACATCCCTCTAATGCACATGTTATTCTTACTGTGTTGCTGAGTTCCTTAAGTCCATTTTCATTTTTTATTTTAATTTTTCTCTCTTCTGTTCAGCTTGATTGCCTTCAGTTACTATGTCTTCCAGGTCACTGATCTGTTCTTCTGCTTCCTCTAGTCTCCTATGTATTCTCTTGTGTCTTTTAATTTCGGTTACTGAGTCCTTCATCTCCAATTGCTTATTTTTTATGTGCTCTCTCTGTCCATTAAGGGTCTGAATTCTCTATCAGGCATATTCCTTACCTCCAGTTTGCCTAGGTCTCGTCCTGTTCTTCATTTGGGACATATTCCTCTGTCTCCTCATTTTGTCTAACTCTGTGTGTCTGTTTCTGTTAGGAAAGTCAACCACATCTCCTGCTCTTGAAGGTGCTGACCTTATGAAGAAGAGGTCCCGTAGCGCCCTGCAGTGCAGTGTCCCCTGTTCACCAGAACCGGGTGCTTCAGGAGTATCTCCTGTGTGTTCCTGTGTTGTATGTGCCTTATTGTGGCTGAGCCCATTAGCCTTCAGTCCAGTCATCTGCAGTGGCTCTCTTTGTCTGCCGTTGGCAGTTTTGGTCCTGTCTTGTTAGTGGGGCAGTCTGGGGCTACCGTGGCCTTGAGTTGAGTCCAACCAGGCGTTTGTCAAAGATGCAGTAGCATGGACCCACAGCATCCTTTTTCTGTGTTGTCCCCTGAGAAGCTTGCATTGGTGGGTGGGGCCTGCAGCCAGACTAGATGTCTGCCCCCAGCCCACCGTTGGGGGTCACAGTCGAACTGGTGTGTCGGAGTGACTTCCGATGTCCCTGGTATGGGAGTCACCTTGGAGTGGTGATGACCTCTGTCAGAGCTCCTTGCACCTTGCAAGGCTTGTGACACTGCTTGAATGGGCTCCCACCAACGGTGTATCGGAGGAGGCAGGGTTTGTGGTGTTAGCAAGGTTTGTGCAGGGCTGTTGCAGGAGAAGACCCGGAGTCCCTTCAGGAAATTCCTGCCATGGGGCTGTAGGGGTGAATCCGCAGGAGAGTGTGGGGGCAGGGTACATCGTTAGCAAGTCCGGTAATGAGTATTGCTCTGCTGGTTCCCACAGAGGTCAGTGTGTCAAGGCGGCAGGGTGGGATTCAGAAATGGTGCCTGCCAGCTCCTTTGTTCCTGGAGAACTCCCCCGACGGTCCCTGCCCCTCTGAGACAAGCTCTGACATTAGTGAACAAATCACTGTCCAGGCATTTTTCAAATGGTCACATCTGTGCTGTATCTCTGCACGGTTGTTTGTTGTGTTGTCTCTTTAAGTGCAGGGACTCAGTTTCCCTCCTGGCTCTCCCAGAGCCGAGCCCACTAATTTTTAAAGTTCCCGGTGTTAAACCCCACTTATTATAAGAAGTCACATAATTATACCCCTTTGGTTTTCAAAGCCGAATGTTATGGGGATTTGTCCTCCCTGTGTGGATCCCCGTGCCTGGGGTGCCTGCGGGTCCTTCCCTCCGGTGGGCAGTCCCACAGGTCCATGTAGCTCCCAGCCACATCTCTGTCCTTCCTACCCTCTTTAGTGTGACCTCTGCTCTACATTTCGCTGTGGGTAATCTGTTCTGCCAGTCGTTGAGTTGTTCTCTGGGTTATTTACACTGACGCGGGTGTTATATCCGGTTGTATCCCCGGGAGGAGATGACCTTAGGATCCTCCCTCTCCGCCATCCTCCTCAGAAGTCACTTAGTGTTCTTTTTGAAAGGTTAGCGTTCCATGGATTTTTCAGTGGATAAGCCATTGATCTAGCTTGCTTATAAGCTATCAGGCAGTTTTCTGACTAAGATGATGGCATAATTAAGTTTGGTACTTTTATTCATGCTCCTTTTGCAGATCCTTATGATATTGTTAATGTTAACAATTTTTTGTTGTTGTTGAGATCTATTTAAGATTTACTATCCAGCAGTACCTTGTAACAGAAAGTAAAATGATCACATCAAGGTCATTTCATTAAATGTTGGTATTTTCAGTGTTGTCCCAAGATTAAAGCAAGTAGAGCTTTAAAAAACATGGAAGAGAATCCTAATTTTTGTCAGATCTTCTTAGGGTTACCTTAGGGTAGGAGAATAATCTTCCAATTTTCAGAGACCATTAAGTCACCCAGACTAAAATGGCATCATGCCAAGTGGAAAGACATTATTTGTTACCAGCGTATTTTTTTTATTTATTATTTGTTATCAGCTCTTAGGTTCTCGTATGCAACTGAGCAACCAAACTCCTTAACTGTCTTCAGTGTCAGCTCCTTTTGACAGCCATTTATTTTTTTAAAATATCAGACTGAAAAGAAATGATCCCCTGGTTGTAATAATTATATACAGTTGATTTCTCTCTGGTAGGTAATGCTAGACAAAGACAAGGCATTTATCACAGATAAAGACACTAAGGCAGGACTGAGGCACTCGAAATGAAAGATGCTTTTTCTTGTGAAGCTGCTTTATTCCAGTGACCTTATTTCTGTCGTTCAAAATGACAAAGGGGAAACCGATGAATATTTGAGAAAGACAAAGAGTGTTTGTGCCCCATATTACTTTAAAAAAAATCCTGGCTTTAAAATCAGATATTCTGATTTATTAAAGTGTAAGAGTTTTACATGCGAAATGTTTTTAAGGAATGCCCAAGTTATTTCCCTGCTGGCTTTCAGGAATGAAATCAAATAATTAAACATCAAAGAGCATAAAAGTACATTTTCTAATTTTTTAATTCAGTGACTTATCAGGTGAAGCGGCAGGGCCACAGCAAAGATGAGCCATGCTGTTTCCATATGTGCTTATATGTCCGTCGGCCAGGAACTCTATGTTGATTGAATTTGGCTGAATTCTCAATGAAAGCCTAGGGCTTTAGACAAGAATGAGTTTGGCAGGGCAGTGGGGAGACAACAACAAAATTATAATAATATGCTTAATCTGATTGCTAAGAGAAGAGAGGGAAGAGAAGGCAGAAAATAATTAGAATTCAGAGAGGTGGACTGGAGAGGCAAAGAAATCAGAGGAAATGTAGCAAATTGTCAGGAAAAAAACGACGAGTAAAACACCAGATCATACCAAGGATGGATTTAAACTTGTTGGTTCCAATGAGTGAGAAGCTCTTACCCTGGAAGACAGGAAAACACCAGGTGGGACATCGTTCCTTTAGAAATATGTCTGATTTGTTTGTTATTTTTGCAGCTGTCTTGAATTGGGTGTTTGATCATTCTAGAATATAAACTCATAGTTTCACAAGTCACGTAAACTAATTTGTGATGCCAAATTTAATTCCATTTCAAAGCCCATAAGTAGAGCTCTATCCGTACTTATCGAAATCAACATTTTACTTAAAAATACTCAGTAGGCTATTAGCAGGTGTCCGTTCAAAAACTACAAGAGAACTTCCTTTTCTCCCTACTTCTTTTGTCCACGGACAACTGGGTGACCACACAACCATTTTATTATTTCGGTCTTGGGGTGAGCTAGAGAAGGTTACCTAGAAGCACAAGCTGCCATTGTGGTTTGGGTGAATTTGCTTCAAAATACGGGCTAAGAAAATGAAGACTCAACCTTTATGGCAACAGTTCAATAACGGGAGGTGATCAAGGTCACTCGACAGCACTAACATCCGTCACACAGCATGATCGCACAGGTATTATTCATTTGGTATTACGGAGATGGAGTCATTATAACCAAGGGCTGTGTCACCGGATCAGCGTCTGTTGCTCTGGAAAGAAGCCGCTTGTCTTTGCCTAATGGTTTCTATGTGGGAAAGGTCTCAGCACCCACAATTTAACCATCCGTATCATTAGCCTGTGACTCTTTTTAAAAGAAGCCAGCTCTTCTGTTTCCTTTATTGCCACATATATATATATATTTTTTATGCCAGAATGTCAGAAGTCCTAAAACTTGTGAGATTTCAGAGGATGTATTTTAAAAGATGTGTCAGAATGTGCTCGTTGGATTTAGCTGTAGGAGACCCTATTGAAATCGCAGCAGAGCACAAGAGCAGGATTTCAATCCCATCTGTGACATGGAAACAAGTGGTGACCATGGGTGACTTCTTTCAATTTGTTCTTGGTTTGTTTGCCTGGAAACAAATAGACGCCTTTCCCGCTTAATCAACGTCTTGTGGGGATCACGTGAAATCGTGTCTTGGAGGGGAGTGTAAAATGTCATGCAAATGTAGTAGTGTGAGCTCAAGTTCACCTGCTTGGTTCAAACCGAGGCTCCAACGTTTGCTGGCTGGGAAACCCAGGGCAAGTAATAACTTTTCATATATGCAATGGGTGTGAGGGTTGTGATGAAAATATTAGCAAAAAAAAATCTATCTCTTAGAACCGGTTTTGTTAAGTTTATTTATTTATTAAAATTTTTTTTAATGTTATTTATTTTTTGAGAGGGAGAGAGGCAGCGAAAGCAGGGTAGGGGCAGAGAGAGAGAGAGAGAGAGAGGGAGACACAGACTCCGAAGCAGGCTCCAGGCTCTGAGCTGTCAGCACAGAGCTCGATGAGGGGCTTGAACCCATGAACTGTGAGATCATGACCTGAGATGAAGTCAGATGCTTAACTGACTGAGCCATCCAGGCACCCCTAAGTTTATTTATTTTTTTGAGAGCGAGAATGAGCAGAGGAGGGTGAGAGAGAGAGAGAGAGAGAGAGAGAGAGAATCCCAAGCAGGCTCTGAGCTGTCAGCACAGAGCCCAATGTGGGGCTTGATCCCACAAACTGTGAGATCATGACCTGAGGCGAAATCAAGAGTTGGACGCTTAACCAACTGAGGCACTCAGGCGCCCCTCTTAGAACTGTCTTGAAGGGACAGATAATTAGGATTCTACCTGCCAAGAGATTATCACTCTCCAGGCAGGGAAAGCAGCCAAGAAATCTTAATCTTGGTTGATGTTGTTAGAATGAAATGCCAGTGAATTTGGTACCCTTCTCCCTATGGTGTCCCCCTCCTAGTAGCTGTTCAGTAACTAAATATTGGGTAAACAGGGGCTCGGACACCGTGTTTACCTTTGGGGTCAAATGAACGCGAATGACGATATTCATGATTTATTTTAATAGGAAACCTTGGGATCAGTTATCCATCAATGACATCTCGCAGACAAAGATTTTTCTCTTTCCAATGATGGCAGTGCTTTCTGCCATTTAGATCAAGACGTGAACGTGGACGCCTGTCGCTTGTTGTGGCTTACCCGCTGCGGCATGGAGCTGCTTCAGTTGTTTCCTGACATGCCCACATCAGAGAAGGAGCTGCTCAAAGAGTCCAGTTTTTTCCTGCAGACCACGTTCCCTTTAAAATTCGCTTGGATTCTTTATGGTAGAAAGCACTTCCGGGTACGATCCACACTCTGTAACCAAAGAAAGAAACTTCGTGGGGGGTTTTTCAAGTGCGCTGCCCTTCAGTTTCGGAAGGTGCCCCCTGAGCCCCTGATTTTAATCTGTTTCCAGTTACAGACCCCGAGAGGAAAGGAACCAAGGGGTCACCCAGTTTCCAGACTGCCTCTCGCAGTCAAGGGTTATATCTTCGAAGATAACTCAGTCTTGACTCTGTTTCCATTTTTGGAAGCGCTGATGACCTTCTAAGTCTTTCCTTCGGAATTCAGTCCTGTATCTTCCAGATTCCTGGCTGGTAGGTTGGAATTTATAAGTGGCGGACAAAAGGTTATTAGAGTTAATTTGTTTGGTTATACTATCCGGAGTCATATTTTTCCTGTTTGTGAAATAGGTCAGCTCTAAATCTTAAATTTGTATGAATGTTGGTTTCCTCAATTCAACTGCGAGTTTCTTGCACATAAACTCCTTTTCGTCAACCTTGGCCACAGACCAGAGATTCTGGCAGAAACACCAAGGGATGGCAAATTTTCCATAAATGCCTCGGAATGACCGTAAAACAAGAGCCTCTAAATACGTGTTACTTATTTTCCAAGCACAAGGGTTGGAGTGAAGGGCGGGGGATGGAGGAGAAAGAACAGAAAAGAAGAAAACTAATGTTTGTGAAGTAGCTATTACACGTCAAGCACGTTCTTTTCTAGCTACGGGCAGTATCTCAGTTTATCAGCTTTGCAAAGGAGATACTGTGGCCCGGTTTTGTAGGTGTAAGGCTCAGAGACGTTAAGTGATTTATTCAATCACACAGCCAGTGTGTGGCATAGTCAGAAGTCAAAATACAGGTCTGTCTGATACCTGCCTATTTTCTTTTCCTGTTAACACAGGATCATACCCCATAAACATTCATTGTACGTCTCATCCTGTGAGTATAAAAGTCCTGGGGATGTTAAGCAGGAAAAGATACACTGTTAGATCTTGACCAAGGTAGTCAATTAACCCTGCCATTTTAGGTGTCTTTTTCAATTGACCCAGAAAGCCTAAAGAAATGTTGAGGACGCTACTGTAATAAAAAGGTTGGAGAGCTTTATGGAATTTTATCTGTATGAGGCAAATTTATTTCCAAGTTGGTTAGATGCTCTGCACGGGAAAAAAACGTTAAAACTGGTGGGCTTGGCTGTCGTGAAGTTGAGTGGGGGAACCGGATGTGGTTGGGAAACCATCAGCTGTTCAGTGGGTGCCCAGAAGAACCTTCTGGTGTTCTGGAGCAGCTGCCAGCGTTCCTGGAGCTCACCAAAGGGCCGGTGGGCCGGAGGGACCGTGCCCACCTGTCCTGTGGGTTCCTGCCTCTCTGGTGTTCTTACTCGCTGCCCTGCTGCCCCTGGGCTCCACCCTCTGCCCACGTTTGGTGTTTGCGGTCTCAGCTCTGCGGCCCCTCCGCTTCTCCCAAAGCTCTGCGACAGCTCTTACCTGCTAGTATTTCCTCTCTCATCTTCTTTGTCCTTGCAGATTTTATAAAACTTCTGTACTTTTAGTGTAACAGGTTTTATTTCCAGAGACGGTAGAGATAAATGCATGTGTCGATGTCACGCACACACACAATAACATATGCACGTGTGTTTGCTTCTTCTAAGGGACTTGTTTCCATTATGGTTGCACTCACTTGCCTAAATACTCTGTTTTGTCTCCTCCCCTGCCTTCCACGCCTTTCTGTATTCCTTGTCTTAGAAAGCTCGTTGTTCCCAGAGCCTGGGGTCTCACCTCTCCAAAAGTCACTCCCATTCTCGCCCCTGAGACTGGACCCCCTGTGCTCATTGTTTTCCTCACAAAAGTGCACCCCATTTCCATTTCTTATATTGACGCTCCTCATCAATAATAAGTGACAAACATTTATTCAAAGCTCACTGTGCTCTTTTTCAAAAGATGCATGCCAGTGTGTC
Source organism: Panthera leo (assembly GCF_018350215.1). NCBI lineage: Eukaryota > Metazoa > Chordata > Mammalia > Carnivora > Felidae > Panthera > Panthera leo. The sequence continues at coordinate 6,175,997 of NC_056689.1, read as the reverse complement.
ATAACTGATCACACAGGCCTCTAGTCACGTTTCAGAGTGAAGAATTGTTTTACACCACATATATCGTGCAGGTACGGTTTCCAAACAGGAATGAAAATTGCTGCATAAAATATCTGTCATACAGAGAGGTAGGTGAAGAAGGCAAGAAAGCAAATACCCCCAACTCACTGTATTTAAGCATTCTGTACCATTATATGCTTTAAGACTCGCTCTTATTTCAAGTTTGGTCATTTATTTTTATGTACCTTTTCAAGTTCAAATCTTTTAAGGGGAGCTCTTCTCTTTAACTCACTTTGAGTGTTATGTAGGGCACAACACTGCCTCCCACCCGAGGCAATGAGATGCTTCTAGATTATGGTTAGAATTCCAAGAGAGGAAAAGAGATACAATTATTAATAAGTGAAATGTGTGAAAAAGCACATTTTGAAATTAAAGGGGTTAATTTACTTTAAATATTTTTATTATGGAGCAGTCACTCTTCATAGACCTAGGCAGTGAGACCCATAATGTATTTCTCTATATTTTAATTACTTTTTCTTTCGGGTTTGACAATGTGCTCCTTTCTCAGTTTCTGAGAGGTTGTTAAGTTGAAGAGTATGTTCGGACAGGAACGGATGGAAGTGACTTGATATATTTATTCCACAGACAACGAATAATGAGTAGTTTGCTGGTGATTTATGTTAATCTAAATATATGCTACAGGATATTATCATGTACTCTCCAGTCTGTGCCAGCAATCCTGTCGTATCTAGAAATATACAATTATCCGTGGCTTTTTGTAAATGTTTGTTTATATCGAGAGGGAAAGACAGAGGGATCATGCATGTTGCACGTGTGTGAGTGGGGGAGGGGCAGAGAGAGAGGGAGACAGAGAATCCCAAGCAGGCTGTGTGTCAGCATGGAGCCCATCGTGGGGCTCGATCTCATGAACCGTGAGATCGTGACCTGGGTCGAAATCAAGAGCCGGATACTCAACCAACTGAGCCACCCAGGGGCCCCTCTACAGGACTTTTTTTTTTTTTTTAAGGAAAACCTTAATTTGTATGGTCATTTGATGGTATTTTAGTTTTGCCCACAGTCATAAAATTGATTTGTCATAATGCAGTAAGCAAAATTACATATATATATGTAAAAAATGTTATTATATATTTAACTTTCGGATTACTATGAAATTGCATTATGAAATTCAAGAGATAAAGATTGAAATCTCTAGGTAAACAGACCTTTCCCCATCCTATACTTGTTTTTTAGAAGAAAGAAGAAAGTGTTAAAAAAAAAAAAAGTCCAATATGGACCAGGAAGCTTCTGAAATGAACCTGCTTTCTGGCTCCTTCAAACAGCTGGTTATCTACCGAGGCTCCATGTATCTCAAGCTTGTGCTGGCCGCTAAGCCCAGCAACCCTGCCCTCAAGACAATTCTGTCCAACTGTCTCTCCCTGACATCAGCTGCATATGATGGTTTGTTTTATTTGGGACTCTGAAAAGAGGTGTGTGGCAGAAAGGGGACAGAGATGAGACTCATGGTCATAAATGGGAGACAGCGAAGTGTAATGGTCAGGGGTCCGGGCTCTTGGTTCAGACTGCTGTGTTCAAATCTTGGCTCCCTGGTTTACCAGCTGTGCAACCTTGGCCTTGACCTCTCTGTGCCTCAGTTCCACATTTGTAAAATAGGAATAATAATGGTAGTTAATTCACAGGATTATTAATGATTACGGGAAATAATGCTCGGCAAAATTTGGTTACCGCTGTGTAATTGATCATAGCATCAGTTTCCTGGTAATTTTCTTAGGGCAGGAGACAGCAGAAAGGTCCTCTCAACATCCTGCTGTTTCCTAATTTGTCGGTCGCAAGAGACAAAGACAACAGTAAGTGTCCTTGTTGTTTTGGTTGAGGTAGTTAGGGAAAAATCGGTTCCGGGCAAATCATCAGGCTTTATTAACCTAATACCTGGACAGCCCCTTACTGCTGAGTCCTTACTGCATGTCTGCATTACGGAGCCACTCAGGAGCATGGGGCATTTCTTATGTAGGTCCTTGGCTTTAGTATTGGGTAACAGGCATTGAGAAACGAGTTTCTCAGGTAATCTCTTACAAAATATTCTAAATGAAAACGTGTATCTTTGCTAACTCATACAACTACTGTATGCTCTTTGCGGACTTTTAGAAACTACAGACAAGTTTAAAATCACATACAGTCCTGCGACCCAGAGATAACCACTAACCCTCCGCTGGTTTTCTACACACACACGCTTCTGTGTTGAGCCAAAGCTGGAATAAGCCAAGTGCTTTTGGTAGCCTGCCCTTTCATGAAGGGATGCGCTATTGACACTTACCTTGAAATCAGACGTACTCTTCTGAAATGTCATTTGTAACGTGATGCAAGTTACGTAGGGCTTATTCTTTAATATTTAGATTATATTCCATTTTACGCATTTATATTTAAGCTACTGCTGTTGGGGCACCTGGGTGGCTCAGGCTGGTTAAGTGTCGTCCGACTCTCCGTTTCGGCCCAGGTCAAGATGTCACCGTCAGGAGACTGAACCCCATGTTGGGCTTTGTGCCGGGTGTGGAGGCCGTTTGAGATTCTGTCTCTCCCTCTGTTCCTCTCCCCACCACCCACACCCCCCCACCCTGCTCACATGCTCACTCTCTCCCAATAAATAAATAAATAAATAAATAAATAAATAAATAAATAAATAAAATCGCCATTGTTAATTATTGCCAAACATGCTCTTCACGTTGCCTGTCCTCTGCCAGTGTCTCTCATAGTGTTGTGCACTTTGCTCATCAGCCCTTTTTATACCCACAGAGTCACCCCGGATCATCACCTGTCGATCTGTGCTTCGTTCCTCCACCAGGCTATCCGTGCCGTGGGAGCCCAGGCTCCATCTAGTGTCACCATCGTAACCAGAGTTTCCAGGAAACTGCTTGGCCATGTGCAGGGGGCTCAGTGTATATTTGTTGAATAAATACGTGATAGGTATCATCTGCATCTGATAATCATTCTCAAACAGCAAATCATTCTGAAAGCTCCTATGATTTGTTGTTCGGGGCTGGGTAGATCTGGGTTGTGATTCTGGAGGGAGGTATGGAGCTTGGGGGTGGGGGTGGGCAGGGAAAATCAAGGAACAGCCTGGTTGGGAGACGAGGGACAGGGGAGTGAAAAATGTTCTCTTGACTCCTCTTTTCCCTCACGCCTTACATCAAGAGCTCAGTTCTTTCCACTGACCTTCAGAATAAAATTCGTGGGTGCAATGGGACGAGAAACAGACCCTTCCTTTATTTATTGGCGGATTAAGCGAATGTATGCTTACGTGGGACTGCCTGAATTACATTCAAGGAATCCAGTTCCAAGCCTGTGACTTCACTGAAAAAATTCCAGTGCTGTGTCTGGCACATGGTAGCAGGAAAAGGAAGGGACAGTATTTATGGAGCACCTATCATAGTGACTTTCCAACATCATTGCCTTGGGTCTACTCAACAGCCCGAAGAGGTGGGAACTATTCAGGGGCCCAAATGCAACCCTGGACTAGTTGACTCCTGAGTCTACTTTCTCAAGCCAAAATCAAAATATTAGAGAGAATAGGCGTGTCTGGGTGACTCAGTCGGTTAAGCGTCCGACTTTGGGCTCAGGTCACAATCTCATGGTTCATGAGTTCGAGCCCTGCGCTGGGCTCTTTGCTGACGCCTCAGAGCCTGGAGCCTGCTTCAGACTCTGTGTCTCCCTCTCTCTCTGCTCCTCCCCTGCCCGCTCTCTCTCTCTCAAAAATAAACATTAAAAACATTTTTAACAATATTAGGGAGAATGAATTCTCAGATCAGATGGGGAAAATGACTTATAGCTAAGGTAAACAAATTCTAAATTCTAACAAGGAAGCGATTTCTGTTTGTTTACGTATGTGTTGGATGATTCTCACTTATGAATTGGTTTAGAAAGTGGAAATAAAAAACACTAATGCGGGGCACCTGGGTAGCTCAGTTGGTTAAGCTCCCGACTCTTGGTTTCAGCTCAGGTCGTGATCTCACGGTTCATGAGTTCAAGTCCCACATCAGGCTCTGCGCTGACATGGAGCCTGCTTGGAATATTCTCTCTCTTTCTCTCTCTCTCTCTCTCTCAAAAATAAATAAACTTAACCCCCCCCCCCACCAATCTAGAGAAACAAACCCATTTAAACCCTCATGTCTAAGAAGTCAGAGCCTTTTACCAACACCTGCAGGAGGTGTATAAAAAATGAAAAGAATTTCTAGACCAAAAATATGTGATGATATTTATAAAGTGTTCATTCAAAGGCAATTCATTAAATGGCCTCCCGCTTTAAAAATTCAGTGAAAAAAAAAATTCAGTGAAAGTGCCTTTTTAACATTAACTTTAGTTTACTTTAATTAGAAGTCTACGAACCTAAGAGGAATCATAGTAATCTGGCTTTCTTGTGTTTAAATTCAGTAGGTGACTGTGTTTCTTGCTTCTTAATTTCAGGCCAGAACCACGGCCCCCCTTGCCCCCCACTCCGCCTTTGTTAGGAAGTTGCCAGCTGCCAGAGTGGAGATGTTCAGGCTACTTCTGCTTATAGGCTTTAATAAAAACCTATTTCCTTGCTGGGGTTCCTGCTCTTACACACTGGGCGCAGTTAAGAGATGTGGCTGTAGACAAACACTTTTACAGTGTCAGTTTCCAGTCTTGACTCACCTATGGTCATTACGACCGTTTAGATGGTATGGAAGAGAGCAGAGCGTTCGTTTGGGTGCTTGTGTACATCCTGCTGGCTGTGTAAGGTCCCCTTGCACATCCTTCTGGCATCCTGTTTTGTAACTAGCGATGCAAATCATTCATAGTGCTATTACCGTTTTTTGCTTTCAGCCCGGAGGTTTCAATGAACACAAGGGGTTATGAAAGTCACATGTCACATTAAATAAGTGATCCTGGTGTTTTCCACTCATTTTGGTCTCAGACTCCCCACCCGCCCCCATGCTCTCAGAGACCTTTTTGGGTGCAGCCTAAAGCATACTTTCAAAAATCGCCTTTTAATCTTACAGTTAGTCTAAAAGTAGTCATAAGTGCCGACCTGATTTCCATAATGCTTTGAAATATTATCCTGGCACCTTAGGCGGTTGGAAGAATTACAAGGGGCACGTGAAACATGTTGTACTCACGTTGGACTTCATATATGGTACCCTGGCATCATATTATGGGTTTTTTTTTTCCTTCACAATGTATTGTTTCTTTGATTCCCAGGCAAGAATAACGGGTTTGTTCTCTGTGAGTTGGTCTTGAAGTTGTCGTCTTTCATGTGGGTTCCAGCAAGGCATGTAGCAGCAGATCGGTAAATATTATCTGTGTGAACAATGAATGAATCCCATTGGCATGGTGGTTCTTACCCCGAAATCCTTGGCTAGGTTACAGGGGGTCCTTGAACTAACTCAAATTTATGTATGATCCAGATGTCAGTGTCTTGGGTATCTCCGAACCGAATCTACTGAGGCTGTTTCGTCCTTTGATGTTTCGTCCTTTGATGCTTTGATGTTTAAGCTTGGCCGGAGCCCCCGCACCCAGCATACTTGTTAATTCCTTGTCACTTTTGACTCTGAGTTCACCCTGGCTCTGCCAACTTCACCGATGGTTCTGTCTCTACAGCGCATCATCATGGGCACTTATTCAGGTTTTTAAGATTTTCTTCATTCAGATTAAAAAAAAAAATTTGTCCGGCGTACCATTGACATACAGCTGTGGAAGCAGTTTAATTTCATGAACAGTTCCGGCTAATTGAAAACCACATCCTCTGTATTGCTGTCATGTGCATTTTCCAAACTCTCATTACTCAATTTATTGGATGTTTCTTATCGACGCTCCTGATACCTGGAGTCCCTGACACCTGCAGTCTTCCTGGAGAACTCACTTTCCATCCTGTTTCACCCTCCCTCCCCCCTCCTTTCTCCTCAAACACCTAAGTAAGTAATCTTCTTCTTTTCTTTTTCTGCTTTATTTTATTTTCTTGCATGATTTTCTTTTAATCTGCACTATGCACGCCATTAAAAAAAATAATGCTTTTGCTAAGCGAAGAATCTTGATCCTCCTAAGGAGAATTCTGTCTCCAGCTGAAAAAAAAAAAATAAATTTATTCTTGCAATTGGTGCAAAATGCCGGGCCTACAGATGCTTTCTCAGGAAAGAGTGCTATTAATGTGAATCATATTCTCAAAGATGTGTAGGACCTTCTAAAAGGTGAAAAGCTATTGCATTTAGGATTTTTCTGATCCTTGACCATGACCATGAACTGCTTTCCTTTAACACTTCTGGTCAGCCTAGCGATGGCTGTATAGTGTGTGCAGTTTGTAGTGCACTGTGATTAGATTGTATACTAAAGCTGGCCGTTGTTCACCCCTTTTGCTTCCGTAGGACTATTTACTTAAACCTACGGTAGCAGTTATTATACAATGTGGAGATTTCCAGTCTTGGCCTGTGTCCCCGTTAGACCTCAGGGGGCAGGAACCACAGGCCTTTGGACTCTTTTCATTTACTAAAAGCATCTCCCCCACTACTTTGGTTGGTGTTTCACCATCTGTCTGACCATTTATAGCGTAAACTCCACAACAATAAGGTAAACGTCTGCTTTGTTTAATGTTTGGTCCCGTAGCACAGTGCCGGGAAGGGGAACTGATCAACATTTTACCGGATGGATGGATGCGTGAATGTTGGAATTCCCCTGGAAAAGGGAAGTAGGGACATGGAAGAAGGAAGATATCCAGAGAGCCACGGACGCCTGAGAGCACCCAGTCCCAGTGATCTGAGCTCCCCAAGTAGGACCAGCAGTTACTAGCTACCTCTCCCCTGTACCAAATGTTTGCCAGGGTACTTTACATGTGGTCACGCATTCAATCCCCGTAACGACAGTATGACGGAAAGACGATTGCCGTGGTCATTTTGCACGTGATGACACTGAGGTATGGAGAGGCTAAATACCTTGCCCGGGTAACGCGGCTGACACAGTGGGAGTGCCAGACTTCCCTCCCATCCTCCCAAATGGCAAGACCAACACTCTCACTCCCGCACCTCACCCCTTTCCTTCACTAGGACCTCGTTCTGGGGCTGGGACCCTGCCCTTGCTAGACTCCGCATGCATAAATGTGCCTAAGCTGGGTTGTGGGAAGGCCGTGTGCATGAGTTCACTGAAGACCTTTGATCTCACAGAACTTTGGTAACTATATTCATGTGGATGCGAGAGATGTTGGACGTGGGCTCCGTCCTCTGATTGAGTAGGGGGAGGCGGGCTGGGAGGTGGAGGCGGGGGCAGGGAGTCAGGAGCTGGAGAAGCCCACACTCTTCTGGGATCGTCCTCCTGCCTTCTGATGGCTGTCCCCTCGGAAAAGTTATGGGAGATTCCTACACCTGAAGCCAAACGTTAAACTTTATCAATCAGAGCTCATTGGGCAAAGGGGAAAGTATGTTTCACTGAAGGAGACAGAGCAGGAAGGCTCTATTTTCCACAACAGAAGGACAGAAACCCCCCCTCCTTAGGTACGTCGGGTTGTGGGGCCCTGAACTGGTCACCAACAGATATCAACCTGTCACAGTACCCTGAGCAGTACTGGGTTGGGTGAGGATTGTCAGGAGCCTTTCGACGGCTATTTCTAAGTGTCCTGTTCTCCTCCAAAAAGACGACGCTTAAGAAAATCCTACATTCTTTGACTTCAAGGAAAGGCTTGGAAAACTGGATTGAGTTTGAGTGCTTGGTTATTATGCTATTAAAAATAAAAAAGGGAGTCTTGGAAGCTGAATGTCTGTGGATGGATTTAGCTGATGTGCTTCCAAAGAAACACTTAAGGAAGTTATTAGGACTGCGTGATGATATTTTAGGGCATTTATTTGGTAGTTCTGTTGTGGAAAGGGACATATGTTATTTTAAAAAAGACATTTTTATTCTTGGAAGAAAATTGTCTCTTAAAACACTTTTAATATGTTTACTTTTACTTGCTTTTATTGCTTGGTGGAATAGTAAAATTCACAGCAGTGATAAAAAAAAATCCTTCTAGGTCATGCTTAGAACCTGCTATAAATCCGAGTCTGAACACTGAGAGGGGATACCATCATTCAGTCTTATATTTAAATTATATACATGTATTTCAAAAACTGTCATTTTGGAACCACTTTAGAGGAAATATTTTAAGGTTAAGTCCTACCGTTATAAAGGAGTGGTTTTATATCCCGTGTTTTTCTTCTGCCCTTGTCCATACGCACATGTACATTTCCACAGTTGTGCTCATGGTCGTTTATAAAACTTGGTGGTTATAGGTTTTAAACTGAACATCACATCATAAAATCTTTTCTAGATTACTATAGTCTTTATAATTAAACATTTAAAAAGTGTTTTAAAGCCTATCTGTTTATTACTTTGAGAGAGTTGAGAGGGAGAGAGAGAGAACACAAGTGGGGGAGGAACAGAGAAAGAGGGAGAGAGAATCCCAAGCAGGCTCCACACTGTCAGCACAGAGCCTGATGAGGGGCTCGAACCCACGAACTTTGAGATCATGACCGGAGCTGAAATAAGAGACACTTAACTGACTGAGCCACCCATGTGCCCCTATAATTAAACATTTTATTTTTAAAAAAATTAAAAAAAATTTTTAACGCTTATTTATTATTGAGAGACAGAGCATGAACAGGGGAGGGGCAGAGAGAGGGAGACACAGAATCCAAAGCAGGCTCCAGGCTCCGAGCTGTCAGCACAGAGCCTGACGTGGGGCTCGAACCCACGAACCGTGAGATCATGACCTGAGCCAAAGTCGGACGCTTAACCGACTGAGCCACCCTGGCGCCCCTATTTTTAAAAAAATTTTAATGTTTATTTATTTATCTTTTTTGTTTTGTTTTGTTTTGTTTTTGAGAGAGAGAGAGAGATATACAGAACAGGAGCGGGGGAGAGGTAGAGAGATAGGGAGACACAGAATCCGAAGCAGGCACCAGGGTCTGAACCCACGACCTGTGAGATCATGACCTGAGCCAAAGTCGGATACTCAACCGACGGAACCACCCAGGTGCCCCGCTAATGAAAGATTTTAAAGGATTCCCCATTTTCATAAATCAATGATGCCAGAGGTGACTTAACCATTGTGGAATAAACACATATTTCCAGCTTAATTGTTTTCCACAGTTGAGACTTGAAAGGATGGTTCTAACGTTGAAAACTTGGAAGACACCATAGGGTCACCTACGCGATGACACTACTGTGTCGCTGAGCGGTGTAGTTAGAGGCAGGCACTAAGCTTTTCTGAAAGTGGTAGCACCAGGATGCAAACCCAGCGACACCCACACAGCCACCAATGCCAACAAATGGTCAGAATAAAAGAGCCCGTGAAAGTGTATTCCTGTATGGCGTGGTCGTTTCCAGGGGAACCTCGGTCGAATCAGGCTCTACAGATTGCGTTCCATCTTCCCCCACCGTGGGTTTAATAATCTTAACAAAACCAAATAAGTGCATTCCAGAAAGGTGACTGCGTCCCTTTGTTGAGGCGGGGGGGGGGGGGGGGCGGGGTGCTCTGGACAGGACCTTCCCAAGCGGGGGCTGCTCGTTCCAAAAGCAGAATCTGCTGAGGAAAGTTCTGAATCTGAGCTACCAGAGTGCCCTGCAGTGTTTCCCTTGGTCTAAGAAATTCTGGAAGGAATTCAGGAGGGAAGGCAGGGCTGGGCCCCCGTTAGGGCATTTTGTTGATAAATGAGGTCGAACCTAAGTCTGTGTTCAACTGCAAAGAAAGCCCAGGGTCGTATCAGGATGGGAAATCAGGTGATCATTAAAGAACTGGGGCTCAATCTTTCCTGGGAAAGAAAAACGGTTTTTACTTTGGTTGTAAGTCTTCCGTTGCCCAGAGTTCAGCTGTCCCTTCCGCAGAAGGAGGAGAGGTCTCACGGAGATACTGCTGGAAATGAGAAAGGTCCCACTGGTCTACCTGCGGGATGTGGACCAGTCAGAACCCAGCTGTGGAGTATATGTCAGCCCCGCCAGACAGCACACACGGCGATGAGGCTTGACGGGGTCTTTGCAGAATGCCGGCAGGAAGATTCTGGAAATATTAAGTGCTCTTACTACCGACGGGCGCTCCGTGCCTCGGGTTGGCAGGTCCCATGCTGGAGCTCGCCCGGAATGTGTTTCTGTCGGAAATGTCAGGCGCTCAGATGGAGTTCATGCTCGTGGGATGAGTCGGTGCTCGGAGCTCATCCAGAGATACCCGTGCTCTTTTCCTGACGTTTTTGATAAAATGGGATAACAATATAATATGAGCCTTTCTGGAAAACCAGACCACAGTATTTACGTGAAGAAAATGGTCAAAAGGGAAAAGCAAGGCTTTTCTCACATGGAATGTAGGGTGTGGCCTTCGTGGTAGCGATTTTCAGTCTTTCAGCTGATCCTGTCTGGAGGTGGTATTCAAGGCCCGTTGTGTGGGATGTGCACTTAGACGATGTTAGTGGAGAGTGGTTGGGGCCTGGGCTACGTCTGGGATTGGATCCCAGCTCCGACCCCTTTCTTGACCTTAAAGCGGTCTTACATTCTGTGTGCTTCATTTCCTTGTTCTGTAGCCACGGGGTCCTGGTGAGGAGCAAATCAGATAGTTCATGCAAAGCACTTAGCCCTTTGCAGGGCACATCATGTGAAATCCATGGTGTTAATTGGCTGGACTTGATCTGCCGATGAGTAACCTGTGTTGGTTTTCTAGAAAGGTGGCCAACAGGTAGTGGAATGTCTGGCTCCTGAGCTAAACCAACCTCGTGGATTTGTTTTTTATTTTTGTCGAAGTAGGAGAATTTGTTTCCTTCCACTGCTGTCTTATTGCTGACATAGTTAATAGTAGTTAAAATGCTCTTTTATAGGGGATCCAGAGTATAGTTATCGTGAAGAGTGCCGAGTATAGAATTGTTGAATCACCGTATTGTATGCCTGAAGTTAATATAATACTGTATATTAATCATACTGGAGTTAAAACGTAAAAATAATAGCAATGGAAAGAGTAAAAAGATTTTAGACAAAGGAAAAAAAATACTCTTGTATATTTCAGCACCACACAACGAGGTAACACTTTGAAGCTGACCGCTCTCACCCTATCCGTTATTTTTGTCGCCAAATGTGGGAGATGTCACACAGCCAGACTTCAGGGTTCCGTGACAGCCGTCTGCAGGAGCTGGGTGACTGCCGGCCTCTTGAGCACAAGGCCTGCCCTTTCCGGCCTCCACTACTGTTGTCTCTGGAGAACCCGTGTCAGCTGGCATTCCGCACTAACGTACAAGAACGTTAGGTGAGAGCGTATTTCTTTGTGGATGCGGGGAACCCGCTCGGGTGTTTAAAAGATACAGAAAAGTAGGAAAGAATACGCTCAGCCCGCTTTATTCAACAACGGTGTCTTTGGGACCCTTACCGTCCTATCAGCCTGTGAATGGGGATCTACGGGACACAAGGAAGGATGGGGAGAGCTCCCTGGAGCCTGGAATATCTAGAAGTGGCCTGCGATACTTGGCTTTTGTAGAGTAGCCGAAAGCCATCCGCTGCATTTCACTGAATTCCCGCAGCCCTGTTACTCGCAGAACCTTGGTGATTATCCTGTAGATGACTTGACAATCTCAGGCCTCGTATTTTCTTCCCCATCATTGGGATGGGTTGGACTGGAACTGTAACAAGTCTGTCTTTCTCTCTTTATGCCCCCCCAGCCTCTCTCTCCTCCTCTATCCCCCCCTCCTTTCCTCTCTCTCTCCCTTGTACATGTGAACGTATTTCAAGAGTAATAATTTCCACTAGACAAGTGGTCAACGGTGGTAACTAATTTACGGTAGTAGAATGTGTATGTCTTCCAGGGGTAACTGAACTGAGAAAATAGATTTGAAACCAAGAGGACAGAGGGTGGTGGCTTTTCTAACGAGACTGCAGTGCGGTCACATGCCCCACATAGCAGTCAGTGAGACTAGCCAAGGGTGTGGTAACAGACAATCCCAAATTCTCAGCGGCTCAGCAGAGGAAAGATTTACTTTTTGCTCACCTGCCCATTGAGGGTTTACGGGAGCTCTGCTCACGACCACAGCTGACACAGGCTCTGTCTAGACGCTTCCTCTGCCGCCACTGCAGGAGGAGGGAGAGCCGCCTCGTCCCAGACTGCCGGTTCGACGCCTCCACTCCGAAATCTCACTTGCCCGCTCCCTTTAACTCCTGGATGGAGTCACGTGGCTGTGTCCGGGTTCCAGGAGGTGGGGGAATGCAACTTGACCACATGCCTGGAAAGGGAGAGACCTGGTGTGTGTGTGACTATCCTCACTCACTACGCCTTTCCTGAACCCTACCTGGAAACCTGCACCAATTACCTCTCGTGACTGTCATCTGAGTATAAATATCAGCGCGTGGTGTCATAACTCGTATCTTTTTTTTTTATTTATTATATATATATATATATATGAGAGCCTTGACCTTAAATGCATAGTGTCCGGGCAAGGCTTCTGATTCCGGAGATTGTGCCCTCCATTTCTGCCATGCTCCTTCGTTCCCCTTGTCCTCTGAGAATGATGCTCTTTTACTGACAGTTTGCTCCTGTCCATCTTGTCTTGTTAAGGCAACGCTAAGTTTCTAGGTGGTCACAATTATCCACTAGTTTGGCTTAACTTTCAAGCTCCAAACACTGTATAGAAAGGTATTTGAATGTCTGTTTCCGCTGCTGCCACTGCGGATAATACAAAAAGTTCCACCTTCTCTGTTACGACTTCTGCCATTCAGTGATGTGTTTTACTCGTTTTGTGCCAAACGCACAGCATACGATTCAGTTACAAGTGGTAGGGATTTCTGCGCATTGTCCGCCTCAATGTATTTAACGTTTTATTTTCGTAGTAGTGTAATTCTAGCTTTGTGAACGTTAGGATAAACTGCTAAAGTACCCGTACGGCTGGCATGGGCTCAGGGAAGCGTGTCACTTCCATTTACGGAAACTCATGAAAACACGTGGCAATGTCCAGTTTCCTTACCTGTAATTAACTTCGGGTGGTAGGACGTCCTGTCTAGTTGGTACCCCAACATTGTAAATGCTTTCGCTGTTTCTACGTGCTGTTTGTTCCCCACCCAGAAAAGTAAACGTGTGTATAGTCTTTTACGTGTTCTCTCCTGAAAACATTCACCTCTTCCATTGCTTCATTTTCAATATATGCTCCACTTTTCCGCCAGTCCCTCATATTTGTTTTCATCGTTCAAAAATGTTCTCCCTTCCACCATCTCCAAGTAAGTCCTACTTGTTCCTATGATTACAACAGACCCATGAATAGATATGTATATTCTTGTTGAGCTGTAACTAGCCTTTACTTAAAAAAAAAATACGTTAAGGCGCCTGGGTGGCCCAGTTGGTTAAGCATCCGACTTCGGCTCAGGTCATGATCTCACAGCTCGTTCATGAGTTCAAGCCCCGCATTGGGCTCTTTGGTGTCAACACAGAGCCTGCTTTGGATCTTCTGTCGCCCTCTCTCTCTGCCCTTCCCTCGCTCATGCTCTCTCTCAAAAAAAAACATTAAAAGAAAATACTGTTTATGGTTTTTTGGTGGGGTTTTGGGTTCATTGTCCAAAACCCTCCACTCCGAATAAACTAAAATCTACTTATTGATAATTCCCAGAACACACTGGCCTATTATCACTCCTTGCCATCTTACATGAAGAGTAAACATCATTCAACTCTTATTGCAAAGTTGTGCTTTTTAATGCTTTTGTGTATAAGCCTTCCAATTAGCACGTTCCCAAGACTCAAGAGAAATCAGTCCAGGATGGTAACACCACTAATAAGTAACAACCCTAATTAACCCATGTAAATAAATACATTCACTGATATGAAAGTACTTTGATAAGTAAAAGTCGATCCATAAACGGCAAAGTACTATTATTGGTAATAAAAATAAAACATAGGATTTATCAAATCATGCCTATTTGCAGGATATTTTAGAAAAGGTTTATAACAAAATAATATGGATTTTGTAGCGCAATGAAAATCAAAGGCAATCAGTACATTGTATAAATTATACTCTTCCCCAAAATAATTTTAATGAGTAGATTTATATTCTTTTCAGCGGAGTTGAGACAAATTCCAACCGCTAATATTGGACAATAGTTCTTTTATTTCTTTTATGCACCAAGGGGAGTAAATCAAATGTAAAATATAGCCAAAGATAATTTTTGGAAAAGGAAACATCTCTTGGCAAGGATCTAACCTGGAATTTTCTTATTAATACACGAACAGTGTGTTTGGTGGGCTGGATTCTGTCTTGCAGGCTTTCCCATGGACTAATGCCCAGTTCGAATATTCTTTTCCTGAATACATAAACAGATGTGCACAATTTTTTTTTTTTTTTGGTCATTTCTTCACTCAGAAGCTTTCAGAAGAAAGCTCCCCAAATAAAATATTAAACGGAGAAAATTATTTGAGATGCAAAACGTGCACTTTTGTTTTCGCCTGGCCTCAACCCTGTTCATGTCCCACGCCGGTTTGATTTGGTGACCGCAGACAGCTGCGTTCAAGTGTAAGGTCCTCATAGCAAGTCAAATGGTGGAGAGCCCGTGGCTGCCGGGGACCATTTCTTCATCTGAAATCAATTCTGCCCCTGAATGCTTATCTCTTGTTTTCAATTTAGACATTTTGCCCTGTGTGGAGGCCAACTGGTTCCTTTTCCACAACATTTTCACCTTTTTTTTTTTTTTTTTCCTAGCACTGGGTAGATAAAAGGGTTGGGCGGGTTGACAGGCATTTAATGACCTTTTTTGAATAACTAGGATATTTAAATTCATTAAAATGTAGTTATTTGTATCTTAATCATTCTCTACCCTGCCCTCACCTCCTAATTTCAATCAGTAATTACTGTGCCCCTGTAAGACTTGTTGTGTGCTGGGATGTACTCTCCAAATAAAAACATTGAGGCACCTCTGTGACTCCAAGGCAGACTTTGAGAAGGTGCATTTGTCCTGGCACAGTGGAGGCACATGGGATCTGTAAGACTGGCCCTTTTTAATTATCTTTGTAACCAGGAATGCTATTTCTGTGGTATTTTGGACCATTGCCATTTTCAAAAATACATGTCCTTAGTTTCCTGCCATAAATCTCCCTCCCAAGAATTGCCAATATGCATTAAAAAAAAGAAAATGGGGCGCTTGTGTGGCTCAGTCCGTTAAGCGTCTGACTTTGGCAGAGGTCACGGTCTGACGGTTCATGGGTTCGAGCCCTACATCGGACTCTCTGCTGACAGCTCAGAGCCTGGAGCCTGCTTCCGATTCTGTGTCTCCCTCTCTCTGTCCTCCTCCACTCACGCTATGTCTCTCTCTCTCTCTCTCTCAAAAATAAATAAACATTAGAAAATAAGTTTAGAATTTCCAATATACGTATATATGGGCCTTCTTTTCGTTTACGAACTTACTAGATTTTCATCTTCACAAGCAACATTAGAAAGTTACCTTTCTTTTTCAAAAGGAGAACAAGTTAAAGCTTTTGGCTTAAAACCTGAGTAGTTTATAGAAAATGTTAACTACAAGGTAGGAGTTTAAGTTTTGTAAGCGGAGGACCACACAGCTTGTTGGTGTTCTGTAGTTCATGACAGTTTTTTTGTTTTTTGGGGTTTTTTTTGTTTTTGTTTTTTTTTTTTTGCTTTTGAATATATTGAGACATCATGGAACTGAAGTTTGGAAAAGTTGGTGGTTTGTGGGTTTGTGTGTTGGCAGCTGACTCTTTTCAACCTCTTTGTAAAATGAAGTTATTTATAACTGCTTCTTTTGTGTGCTCTGTTTTATGTTGACTCCAACTTCTCGCATCCAAAGCTAAGTACAGTAAAAATGATGCAATGGAGTTTAAACACTTTGTAGCAGAAGAATGTTAATGAAATAGGCATTCGTCTAAAAACGTTAATTTTTCCTAATTGCAAGTATGCTATCTACTTTTACTGCTTTGAGCTTTAACTTTTGACACTAAGTCCTTTTTCTGAGAATCTGTCTCCTCTTGAACTAAGCCTCATCTTGAACTAAACCACACATACACACATAGGAATTTCTCCCCTAAATTTTCAGAGAGAAAAAAAAAAACCAGTCCATGGAGAATTCTAGCTTTGAGGAACATCTATTCTGTTTTTAAAAAGCAATCACACAGAAGGATTAGGAGACCTCTGAAACTCGCAACGATAATTTAAACATTTCATTCTGTGGAAGAATAGAGTGTAAAATAAGTTCCTTAAAATTATTTGTTTTTTCCCGTCTTTTCTATGTTCAACACTCGTTTAGGCTGAATATTAAATGCTGGTAGAGGAGGTGGTGCTACGTAGTTGTGTAGCACGTCCCTTGGGGATGGGGGCAGGGTTGTGCTTATAAGAATTAAAACTAAGTCTACATTTGGGTGATTGTTACTATAACCTTGTGTGGGGGTCACATCCTGAGAAGACAGTGGTGTGACGGATTCCCAAAGCATGGAAAACGTTTTGCTGATGGGCGTATCTAAGTGTGCAGAGCAGATCTTAATTAGTTTCATTATTATCATCATTATAGTTGCTGGAGCATCATAGCGTATTTATAAAAACCGTGGCTCTGGAGTTAAGAGTTCCTGAGTTTGAAGTCCAGCTGTTGTTGTCAGTAGCTCTGTGGCCTTGGGCAAGCCACTCGCATCCATCGTTCTCCGTTTTCCCGCCTCTAAAATGAGGACAATACCAATCTCATAAATCCGTGAGGCTCGAGGTGGTCTGTGAAAAGCACTTATGCCAGTACTTAGCGCTCCTAAGATACTATAATGATAAGCATTCGATAAATGTCAGATGCTACAATAATATACATAACGGTTATTTATATTGTTATTCGTGTTCTCTTTCCCTCAGTTTCCCCTCTTATCCCCGAGCATAAACTGGTTTTAAAGGGTGTAATATACATACCTACCAAGAGCTTCATGAATGGAAAGCTTTGTTGCTTTCATTTCTTTTTTTTCCTTTTTTCTTTTATTTTTGAGAGAGAGAGAGAGAGACAGAGCAAGTGGGGTAGAGTGGCACAGGGAGAAAGAGAGAGAATCCCAAGCAGGCTCCATGCTCCACATGGAGCTCGACCCAGGGCTCGATCCTATGACCCTGGGATCATGCCTTGAGCCAAAAGCAAGAGTTGACCGCTTAAACACTCGAGCCGCAGGCATCCTGGTTTCTTTTCCTAATTGAGGAGGATGTCGGGAATGGCATTCAATACCTCAGCGGTGTGCTGCCATGTGAAGCTTTATCAGTGCTCAGTGTAAGGGCTTGGCTTTCTCTTCGTTGAGTCCTTTCCTTCTATAGCACCCAAACTGCCCTGCAGAGTCAGAGGTAGAGGTCAGAGTGACCGACTCCTTTTATGGATTGATTTCTTTTTTTTTTTTTTTAATTTTTTTTTTTTAACATTTATTTATTTTTGAGACACAGAAAGACAGAGCATGAACAGGGGAGGGGCGGAGAGAGAGGGAGACACAGAATCTGAAACAGGCTCCAGGCTCCGAGCTGTCAGCACAGAGCCCGACGCGGGGCTCGAACTCACGGACTGTGAGATCATGACCCGAGCCAAAGTCGGACGCTTAACCGACCGAGCCACCCAGGCGCCCCTATGGATTGATTTCAAATGCAACCAAACTTTTCCTCTTCCTCCATCAAAAAAAAAAAAAAAAATCTACGGGCGCCTGGGTGACTCAGTTGGTTAAATGTCCAACTTTGGCTGAGGTCATGATCTCACGGTTTGTGGGTTCAAGCCCCACATGGGGCTCTGTGCTGACAGCTCAGACCCTGGAGCCTGCTCGAGATTCTGTGTCTCCCTCTCTCTCTGTCCCACCCCTGCTCATGCTCGCTCGCTCGCTCTCTCTCAAAAATAAATAAACATTAAAAAATTAAAAAAAAATCTAAATTGCTTTCTTGTACCATTGTAATTCCCTCAGGTTATTGTAGTCTTATAAAGCCAGAATCCATACCATCCAGGGTCAAATGAACAGGTCAACAAGCAAAAGTTAGTTAAAAGAACTGTGAATTTTTATAAACTTCCCAAAGGGAGGTGCTTCTAAATCCCACTTTCTTCTTCCAACCCCTTGACTTACATACTATAACTGCGACTCCCTGCTCTCTGTCCCGTAACTTAGTGAAAATTCCACCATTGGCCCAAGCCCCTGTGTCTCCCGTCCCTTTCCCCCGGCCTGTGCAACACACGGGGCCAACCCTTGATCAAATAAAGTCCTCTTCTCAAACCAAGGTGGGATGGGGAAACTGAGCCAACAGAGTCATGCATCAAACCATTAGCACCTGTGAATTCACTAGCTTGGAATAGTTGGGGAGTACAAGGGAACTCGTGGAGTCTTGGGCCCACGACGGCCTGGGTAGATACGGAGGTGCAGTGGGAGTGGGGTGGTATTACATATGTACGCTTCCTCCTCAAGAGCTCTTCAAGAACGTTCTCCTGCTTTCCAGCCAGGCCTGGGCCTAATGCCCGGGTTTAGTGAGATTACAAGGAAAGTACCTTCTGGAAGAGGAGCCCAGGCCCTGTGAAGAACGCATATGCTCAGAGATGATTCTCCATAACAGTTAACTTTCTTAACAAGCTGTGCCTGGACCCCAAGTGCTTGATCTCTGTTTCCAGTTCACCTGCGGAGCAGTGAAAAAATGATTATGTGGGAATACAGCCGTGAATGCCGGCCCTGAGGAATGAATGGCATTTTCAACAGGTAACCTCACTCCTGTCTTCCCCTCTCTGCCCTCCATCCTGTGTTTTCAGTGACCTTTAGTCTTGCAGCGGCTTCCTGACCGGGTGTCTGGCCGGTCTTCTCAGTCCTCGGGTCACGGAACCCCATGCTCTTGGACGAATCGATCTAAAACACGACGCGGATCTTGTCATTTCCCGGCTCAAAGCCGGTTTTCCTTCCATTCCTGGGTGCACCCAGGCTCCGTTAGTCAGCATGGCATCCTGAGGCTCTCGCGAGTGTCCTCACCTGCCTTCCCAGGGTTCTTCTGCCCAGTCCTTCTCTTCTCCATCCAGAACGAGTCCCCGGCTCGGGCCTGCCTTTCCCACACCGCCCCTCTGATTAAACTCTTCCTTCCCCCCCCTTGAAACAGCTTCCTTCCTCCGCTTACTCAGATCCTCCTTTATCCTGAGCTGAGGTCAAATGGAACCTTTTCCTCTTTTATTCCAGTTCTTAAGACACATTTCTAGCGCAAGTTTTTCCTTTGGTTTGTTGAAAAGAAAAAAACATACACACACACACACACACACACACACACACACATGAAAATTATTCCTGAGTTACACGTATTTTCCTGAGTTATCTATTTTTGAAATATGGAATGTATACATTAAATGACCACACGTATGTATATTTGTGTACATACACATGCACATATATCACAATATAATGTTCATTTACCTAGATAATTCTGTATCTTTAAAAAATTTTTTTAACTTGATTTATTTTGAGAGAGAGAGAGAGATGAGAGATGAGAGAACATGAGAGTGGTTGGGGCAGAGAGAGAGAGGGAGAGAGAGAATCTCAAGCAGACTCTGCACAGCATGGAGCCCGACAGGGGGCTCAAACCCATGAACCACGAGATCATGACCTGAGCCAAAGTCGGACGCTTAACTGACTGAGCCACGCTGGCACCCCTACATCTTTTGTTTTGAAGGTAGGATGTATATCTAATTCATTGGTTGTCCAAACATAACGATTGTACAATATAAATATTTGACAGTGGAATAGACTTGGAGTCTTCGATCATCTAAGGTGTCGAAAATCATATTCAATAATTCTTTGCTGGTTGCTGATCTTAATAAACTAAATAAAGCATTTGTCTTCAGCTTTGTTAGTATGCTCGAGCACACATACAGAGAAGTGCATGAGCCATAACTTTATAATTCAACAAGTTATCTGAACTTACTCTACGAAAACCACTGCTCGGATGGAGACGCAGAACTTCCCCAGCCCCTCTGATGCCCGCCATTTCCCACTTGCTGTCCCCAAAGCGGCCATCATCTTCATCGTAAACTTGTTTTTCCCACGTTTGAATCTTATAAAAAAGAAGCCGTACAATGTATTTGCCTTTATGTGTGGTGCATTTTGCTGAGTATTGTTTCCAAGTTATGTTGCTATTGTTGCTTGTTGCAGTGTTGACTTATTTTTACTGTCTTCTGTATTGTGTAGTGTGCAGAATATATTTACCTGTCCTAATGTTGGTGGGCATTTGGGTGTTGCCAGTTTGGGCATATTATAAATAATGTTTCTACAAATATTCTTGCACACATTGTGTGGTGATATCTACCTGTTTCTTTGGGGTATATCGCTGTGATTGGAGTTTCTGGATGATCGGGGATCCATATATTCAGTTTAGGTAGAAATTGCCACAGTTTTCTCAAGTCGGCTATGCCAATTTATCCCCCCAAGAGCAGGGTATGAGAATTTCCCTTATTTCACAAACTGTTACATTCACTGTCATGATTTTTTTTTTTCAGTTTTAGCCGTTGTGTAGATATGTAGTGGTATCTCATTGTGTTTAACATTTCCCTGTCGATTAATGAAATTAAACAATTTCTCATCTGTTTATTGGCTATTTGGTTGTTTTCTTGGGTCAAAATCCTTAAAATGTGGCCATTTCCTGGTCACCAGTCCCATAAGAAAGTACTTGAAAATTTCAGGTATTTTTCCTGTTTCTCTATGGGATTGTCTGTCATTATAAATTTTAGGAATTTCAGATATAGTATATAGACTAGCCTTTTGCTGATTAAATATATATTACCAGTGTATTTTCCTGTTTTATAGTTTGCCTTTTAACTCCCCTAATTATATCTTTTAAAGTATACTTTATTTTTCGAGCAGTTTTATATTCACAGCAAAATTGAGCAGAAGGTACGGAGAATTCCCATAGTGCCCTTGCTCCCACATACTCACAGCCACCCCTACTTTCAAAATCCTGAACCACTGTGCTATGTTTGTTATAACTGATGAGCCTATATTGACATGTCATTATCACCCAAAGTCCACAGCTTATGTTAGAGTTCACTCTTGGTGTTGTACATTCTGTGGGTTTTGACAAATGTATAATGACAGGTGCTCACCTTAACGGTGTCTCTTGATCGAAAGAATCTCCTAGTTCTAATGTAGTTCATTTTATGAATTCTTTTCCTCGTGGTGAGTGCTTTTGGTGTCTTGTCTAAGACATCCTTATTCTTATTAAACTTGCTATTAAATTCACCTCGTCTGATGGTTCACCTGTAGGTAAACTTATGTGTACACATAGAACTTGTCCAAAGAGACAGAGATCTAGATATAGAACCTATCCAAAAGTATGACATCTTCTTTTCCAGTCTTTATGTAGTTTCTTTCTTTTTCATACCTTATTTCAGTGACCAGGCTCTTGATTATAATGTTGAATAGGAGTGGTGACTATGGGCACCCGTTTCTTTTTGTGATACGAGGGGGAAATCTTTCAGTATTTCACCATTAAGCATGACGTTTCTTTTAGATTTTTTTATAGATATCATTTATCACATACATACCTTTTTATAGATGATTTTAAAATCATGACTGCGTTTTGAGTTCTGTCCCATCCTTTTTGCGTCTATCGAGATGACTGTTGTTATTGATTCCTAGCTTAACTCCTCTGCAGTAACAGGACACCATTTCCATCTTTCGAAGTTTGCAGAGACTTGTTTCACGGCCCCACCCGTGGCCAGTTTTCATAAAAAATTGCTTACGCACTGGGAAATAAGGTGTTCTGCAGATTGGGGGAGAGCGCTCTCTATATGGCAGTGAAGTTTGTTAAGTATATTGTTCAAATCTTCTATATCCTGATTAATTTTCTGTCTACTTAGTCCATCCAGTTTTTGAAAGATAAGCTGAAATCTCTTAATAAGATTGTCAATTGGTATCTCCTCTTAGGGCTATGCATTTTTACTGTTCATGTTTTGAGGCTGTTATTGAGGATATATATATATATATATTTTTATATATATATATATATAAATATATATATATATATATTTATAATCCCTTCCTGGTAAATTAATCCTTTCATTATTGTGAAATGTGCCTCTTCCTCTCTAGTGATGTTTATTTTCTTAAAATATCCCTTGGTATCAGTACAGTGATGTCAGCTTTCTTTTGGTTTGAGTTCCATTTTTTCCTTTAAACTTTTTTTGTGCCCTTCTACAAAATTGATCCTTGTGAGATGTATCTACTTTTATTTCTTTTGTATTCAGTCAATCTTTGTCTAATAATTGGAGTATTTAATCTCTTTATTAGTTTAATTACTGGGACATTTTCGTTTCAATTGATCACCTTACTATTTGTGTTCTATTTGTGTCTCCTTTTCTCTTTGATATTCCATTTTTTCTCCATCAACTTTTCATTTATGTATGTTTTATTCCTATTGTGGCTTAAGAAAGTACAACATGCAGTGTATTCTTGAACTGGCAAGATTAAAGATAAATCAATACTCTGAATTCTTCTCACTGCAATGACCTGACCACACTCTTACCCCTCTCGGTCCCCTTCTATCTTTCATTTTATTGTTATTAGATGTTTTTATTGTTTTATGCAGCAATCATTAATATAGACTTAACTTCATATTTTTCTTTTCTGTGATAGTTTTTCCCTTAGATCTGTCTGCAATCCTCTAGTTTCATTGTCTTTCTTCCCAGAGACCATATTTTAGCATCTTCTTTAGAATGGATCTGTGGACCGGGGCGCCTGGGTGGCTCAGTCGGTTGAGCGTCCGACTTCAGCTCAGGTCATGATCTCTCAGTTCATGATTTCGAGTCCCGAATCAGGCTCCGTGCTGACAGCTCGGAGCCTGGAACCTGTCTCCCTGCCCCTCCCCCGTTCATGCTCTGTCTCTCTCTGTCTCAAAAATAAACATTCAAAAAATTTTTTTAGAATGGATCTATGGATGACAAATACTCTAGCTTTTGTTTCCCTGAAAATGTATTTATTTGCCTTTATTTGCAAAGGGTATTTTTGTCAAGTATAGAATTCTATGTTGGCAGTTTTAATCTTCCAGTCTTTTGAGGCTATCATTCTATTGTTTTATGGCTTTCACTGTTTCCATTGGAAAGTCAACTGTAGGGGTGTCTGGGTGGCTCCTTTAGTTAAGCGTCTGACTCTTCATTTCGGCTCAGGTCATGAGCTCATGGGTTGTGAGATTGAGCCCTGCATCAGGCTCTGCACTGACAGCCTGATTCGGATTCCTTCTCTCCCCTCTCTCTCTCTGCCCCTCCATCTCTCTCTCTCTCTCTCTCTCTTTCTCAAATTAAATTAAACTTAAAAAAATGTCGGCTGTAATCATATTGTTGCCCCTCTGAAGGTGATAAATATCTTTCTCCATCTGCTATTTGGAGTTTTCTCTTTATTTTGGATTGTGAGAAGTTTTACAATGATATCCCTGGGTTTGTGTGTGCTTGTGTTTCTGTCTACTTGTGGTTTTTCTTTACTGTGTTTGTGGCTCACGGTGCCTCTTGAAATTGTAGCTTGATACAGCTTTCATCAGTTTTGAAAAATTCGTAGCCATTTTCTCTTCAAATACTGTTTTTGCCCTATTCTCTCTTTCCTTCTCTTTTGGGCTTTTGGGACTCCAATTACATATAGCTTAGACCTTTCCTTTATGATCCCACATCCTGTATCCTTTTTTTTTTCTGTTTTTTAAAATTATTTTTCTCTCTTTTTGTGTGTTCCAAGATTTTATTTAAATTCAAGTAAGTTGGGGCGCCTGGGTGGCTCAGTCGGTTGGCTCAGGTCACGATCTCGCGGTCTGTGAGTTCGAGCCCCGCGTCGGGCTCTGTGCTGACCGCTCGGAGCCTGGAGCCTGTTTCAGATTCTGTGTCTCCCTCTCTCTCTGACCCTCCCCTGTTCATGCTCTGTCTCTCTCTGTCTCAAAAATAAATAAACGTTAAAAAAAAATTCAAGTAAGTTAACATATAGTGTAGTATTGGTTTCAGGAGTCGAATTTTGTGACTCGTCAGTTACACATAACACCCAGTGCTCATCCCAACAAGCGTCCTCCTTAATGACTATCACCCATTTAGCCCGGCCCCCACCCACTTCTCTCCAGCAGCCCTCGGTTTGTTCTCTGTGTTTAAGAGTCTCTTACAGTTTGCCTCCCTCTCTGTTTTGATCTGATTTTATTTTTCCTTCCCTTCCCCTATGTTCATCTGTTGTGTTCCTTCAATTCCATATGGTGAAATCGTATATTTGTCTTTCTCTAACTGACTTATATTTGCTTAGCATAATACACTCTAGTTCCATCCATGTCATTGCAAATGGCAAGATGTCATTCTTTCTGATGGCTGAGTAATATTCCATTGTATATGTGTGTGTGTGTGTGTGTGTGTACACACACACACACACACACACACACACACACCACATCTTCTTTATCCATTCATCTGCTGATGGACATTTGGGCTCTTTCCATAATTCGGCTCTAGTTGATAGTGCTGCCGTAAACATTGGGTTGCATGTGACCCTTTGCGTAAGTATTTTTATATCCTATTCTTTTTCATTTTTTATTCTATTTTCTTTGGATTTATCTTTTAGTTTACTAATTTTGTCTCCTGCTGTTAAATACAACTACAGAATTATTAAAATTCAGCTACTGAATATTTTCAGTTCTAAGTTTCAATTTCTTTTATAGTTGCCAGTTTTCTCTTAAAGTTACCAACATTTTCACCACATTCCTAAAACATATTTGTCACAAATATTTAAAAGTCCGTATCAGGTGGGCCACCTGGGTGACTCGGTTGGTTGAGCAGTAGACTCTTAATTTTGGCTCAGGTCGTGATCTTATGGTGGTGGGATCGAGCCCCTTGTCGGGCTCTGTGCTGAGTGTGGAGCCTGCTTGAGATTCTCTCTCTCTCTCTCTCTCTCTCTCTCTCTCTCTCTCTGTCTCCCCCTGCCCACCCCTCTCCCCTGCTTATGTGTGTTCTCTGTCTCTAAAATAAAATAAAATAAAGATTTTTCTAAAAGTCCCTATCAGGTAATTTCATTATCAGGATTCCCATTGGTCTGCGTTTGTTGTATGCATTTATTTTTTCTTAGATTTATGTTTCTTTGTCTCCTGGTGTACCTGTTTCTGAATCCTGGGTGTTGTGTGTGAAAATGGGAGATGATCTGAGACTCTGGTCTAGGGCTCGCCCTCTGCTGAGGACTTGCTTTTGCTCTTGAAG
The DNA here is from genome assembly GCF_018350215.1 of Panthera leo. Taxonomy (NCBI): domain Eukaryota; kingdom Metazoa; phylum Chordata; class Mammalia; order Carnivora; family Felidae; genus Panthera; species Panthera leo. Next base: position 6,150,830 of record NC_056689.1, on the reverse strand, counting down.
GGCAGGCTCTTAACCCCATCATGGATCCAGCAGGTTCAAAGCAGGGTTTCAGTCTGCAGAGTGCTGGATTGTTACCAGATTTGGCCTTCATGGTTTTGAGCCAGTTTGGCCTGAACTTCAGTTCTGTCCGTCTGGCCCCATGAGGCATTTAGAAGCTTTGCCTAGCTTCTTAGCCTCTCAGCTTCTAATGTATACTCCATTATTTATCTTCTTTAGGAGTGTTTTGTAACTTGTGTGGTGCACCAAAAAGAACACTGAATGTTGGGTTTACCGCTCTGGACTCTGCTCTTCTCTGAGATGTTAGCCCTTCAAATGCTATTGCTCAGAAGCCCGAAACATTTTTTTGGAGCAGGGGGCGAGATTTTCTAGTCATTCTTGGTGGGACCATTTGCCAGAAACAAGCTAACCCTTTATCAATAGAAGAAGAAGTTGATAAGAAAAACTCTTGAATAAATACCAAACAAGTACTGTCTAATTAAAAGGAGGAAAATGGGTTGAAAAGAAAGGAACAAAGAAGCTATTTGCATCCACGGTATCGAAAGTTTTGAAAATAATAAGATCTCAAAACTAGTTTTTTAGAACTTCAGGGGCATTTGGATGGCTCAGTCGGTTGAGTGGCTGACTTGGGCTCAGGTCACGACCTCACGGTTCATGAGTTCAAGCCCTGCATCGGGCTCTGTGTTGATGGCTCAGAGCCCACTTGGGATCCTCTGTCCCTCTCTCTCTGCCCCTGCCCCACTTGTATATTCTCTCTCTCTCTCTCTCTCTCTCTCTCAAAAACAAACATTTAGAACTTCAATGTACAGTTTTAGAGCAACACTGGTGTTTAATTTCTAACTTGAAAAAAATTGGAAAACTTTATATGCTGTTGGAAGTGGATGCCAGTTGTTGGCTTCAGTGACTTGCCATTTGTCCTTGTGACGACTGATGTCACAGGTGATCAGCATTGGCATTTGTGATCAGTAAGTTAATGGACGCTTCACATTTCAAATACTTTGATAAGAATCACTATTTTCTAAGGTAGCGTGGTCCCATTTAACTGTATAAATGTCCACTTTCCTTTTGTAGGACCAGAGAAGTTCTAACAAATAGCTTAATCATTTGAAGATCTGCCAATTAACATCGAATGGAAGCCAATATGATTTACCCGCTCCTTTTGCAATGCATGTGGTAAACAAGCATAGTCAAGATGTTTTTGCTCGATGTGGAATGGAAAAGTTGAACAGTAGAGGGTGCAATTGTACCTTTAGTTCTGTATTTTAGCCCTCAGAAATTAGTATTTAATAGCCAAGGGGAAAATGTGAAGAATGTACTGTTTGCCGAAGCTGTGTACTATTTATGGAAATGTAATTAAAATAAACCATGCAAAGGAGAAGTATGCATTTCATAACCATTTGCTTGCCTCATACTTATCAAAAGTGACAAAATATCAATTAGAACCCATTTTTTACCAACTATTATTTTAACTGAATAAAATATTTACTCTGTAGAAAGGTATACATATCTCGATGTGGTATTTTTCTTTTATAGAGCTTAATTCTTTGTAATCATACATATGTTTCCCCCTTAGGAAATCCTGCATCCCAAAAGATTATGTATATTGATAACTTCAGTGTGAGACTCCTGTGTCTTGGGAGGAAAACTAAGAATAGGAACCAGTAGAGATAAATAAGGCAATGACAAGAGAGTTCTTATACTCACATGGTTATTGACACAGGTTTTATTGGAGATTCAGAAATTTCAGGAGGTTGCAAATCAGATTCTTAGGTCTCCATTCAGACTCAAGCAGCATTATATAGTTGCATCGTAAGGCTTCACATGTAAAGACTTGTGGTTTGTGTGTGTACAAAGCTTTGAGTCTTTATCTCCAAATCTGACTCTGTCCATGCAAGGGGAGGTCTCCTATTATTTTTTTCATAGGTGAAGGTTGAGCTTAGGTTTTTGTAATCTTGTCGAAAGTTACCTTTATTTCAAAACCTATATTCAAGTACAGTAAGCTTGGAGAACTTAGGAAGCCTTTTTGCAGACTCTGTGAAATTATAGGAAACATCTACCTGAGAAGTATTCCGTGTGTGTGTGTGTGTGTGTGTGTGTGTGCGCGCGCGCGCGCGTGCGCGCACACACACGTGCACGCACATTAACAAAGTATCTACTTCTATCTTTTGGTTTAGTGGAACAGCTGTTTAACATTGAGATTCGTGCTAACACCCAAAGGTTAGCACATCAGGGTGCAGTGGACTGTGTTGGTAAAGTTCTGATTTCATTTGAAGGACCAATTCATTTTGATATTCTGATATTCTATAGGAAGAGCAAAAGAAAGTACAAAAGAGAGGAGAAGGAGAGAAGTATACCTACTTTACGAATTACATTATTGGATTAAAAGTATTTTTGGAGATTAATTTGGTTTTTGAACTTTGTTTCAAGCTGAACTTCCAAAGCTATTATAGATGACGTGAGCAGGGTTGGGTTATCAGCCCTGGCGAAACTTACAAGCACCTTAATTCGGAGCATCTGTTTTCAAAATAATATCAGGTGGCATTAATAGTTTTCGAAAAGAAGCATTAAGGGGGACTCTTAAAAACAGGTCAACTCCAGGGGCGCCTGGGTGGCTCAGTCGGTTGAGCGTCCGACTTCAGCTCAGGTCACGATCTCGCGGTCCGTGAGTTCGAGCCCCGCGTCGGGCTCTGGGCTGATGGCTCAGAGCCTGGAGCCTGCTTCCGATTCTGTGTCTCCCTCTCTCTCTCTGCTCCTCCCCCGTTCATGCTCTGTCTCTCTCTGTCTCAAAAATAAATAAACGTTAAAAAAAAAATTAAAAAAAAACACAACAGGTCAACTCCAAATGCAGCAGTCAGCTTTTTTGAAGGAGTAGCTAGAGCTAGGGAAGAAACAAAAGAAAGAAATTGCAAAATGGATGGTGTTATAGATGCTGCCAGTGTTATATCAAGGAGCATTGAACCTTGAAGACAATGTATTATAAACCTAAAAGTAAGAAAGACTCTGGGATTCTGGTGATTTAAAAGTACATTGAGACAGTAGATTGCCTGGGTGCAATTTTTTTTTCAATTTATTTTGACTAACAGCAGCAACAACAACAAAAACCCCCCAACGCTCCTTTCTTCCACCCTCCCCACCCTCCACCTGTGAAAGCCACCAGTCTGCTCTCTTCAGGTTTGTAAGTGTAATGTGAGAATGTGGCTGGATATCAAATATTTTTTCCCAGAAATATTCAAGGTGACAGGTAGCAAGCGGTTATCATGGGACTTAAGCAGGGACTTTGAACATGTTCAAGGAGTGATGCCTGTGTTCTTTCTTCTGCATAAAAAACCCCACAGTTTTAAACTAAGCCTCTGATATGTTTGACTTATTGCATATAGAAGGGACACGCAGAATTAGGGAGAGCTAAAACATCAGTTGTCAGAAAAATCACCGTGTCCTAGTTTTCGTGTCACTTTTTGCTGTCATGTGACAGACAAACTCATTACCTGTATTCACTGTGTAATATTCACTGTGTAATATTCACTGTGTAAGCTGTGTTTACCATGTTGATGTTGGTTTTCATTTAATATATATATATATATATATATACACACACACACTCACACACATGCACGTACATATATATATACAGTTGAATATATATACACATGTATACAGTTGAATACACACACACACACACACACACACATACACAGTTGACCCTTGAACAACGTGGGGGTTAGGTGCACTGACCCAGGTGCGGTTGAAAATGCACGTGTAATTTTTGACTCCCCCAACACAACTACTAATAGTCTGCTGTTGACTGGAGGCCTTGCCAATGACATAAACAATGATAAACAATGATCAACATATATTTGCTTGTTATATGTATTGTATACTGTATTCTTACAATAAAGTAAGCCAGAGAAAAGAAAATGTTATTAAGGGAATTGTAAGGGAGAGAAAATACATTCATAATTCTATACTCTATCAAAAAAAAAATCCATGTGTAAGTGGAACCACCCATTTCAAACCTGTATTGTTTATTCAAGGGTTAACTGTACACACACACACACACACACACACACACACATGTTCCAGGCTAATTTTGGTCACAATATTTTAGTTTCAAAGGTTTTGTGTAAGGGGATTGTTTTCACTTTTGAAGCACCTGTCAAGGGCAACAGATACCACAAATATTTCCTGGAAGAACGTAGGAACTGGGTGCTCTTTCAAAAGCAGACAAACATGTGACTTGCAGACTTCCTGCCAGAGACCTGCGATTCAGGACAGCTGCTCACAGGGGCGGTTGTACTGAGGTTCCCGAGCCTTATGACACGTGCGCTCCCAAATGACACCCCAAGTGAGGGCTGCCGACTCTGAAGGCCGTCTCCATCTGTATCGCATCCATGGATATTCATTTTGGTTTGATGGTTTAATCTTTTGGTGGGGAAAAGGCAGAAAGGGATGAATTTTCTGTTTATCGGTGGTGGTGTGTGATACTAAATATTTCTTGAATTCATTCATTTAGTCTGCAATTAACAAATACACAGGGAGGGCTTGTTTTAGGTTTTGGTGGATGAAATAGAATTCCTAGTTTTCTTGGAGTTTACTGTCTAATGATAAGATAGCTCTGTAGCAAATATTTTCAAATATCCTTGAAACTAATATATAATTATACATTGTAAGTTCTGTTATAAGGGAAAATATCATGGGGATGATCTGGAAGGATTATCAGAGGAAGTGGTATTTGGGGAGAGAAGTGAAGAATGAGTTCAATGAGTTAATGACTCAAAACATAGAAATGGTGATTGGGAAGTGATGGGGTGGAGATTTTAGGGTTGAGAAATGGGTTAGGTGAAGGATCTCAAAGGCAGAAAGAGAATCACCAGTGGAAAAGCTCTGAGATGTTACAATGAAATTGCTTGGTGCCTGGAGATTTGTAAGAACTCAAAGGTCAGTATAACACTTAGGTAATTAATTATTAATCAATTGCTCTCCTGATTTCAGCCCCATTGTAATTTTTCCTTGACCATTTTCCCAGCGGGAGCAAACTCCAATGACCTGCCTCCTTTGAAAGACAGGAAACGTGACTGTGGGTCAAATGGCAACAATGTTAGTCGTTCCTGTAAGCACCAGACTGGGCATGTGTTCAGGTCTTCTGTCCTGTCATTGACTGTGGTCATAGACTGGGTGAATCGTGACTTTAAAGGAAAGGTACTGTGGTCTGTAGTCTTGTTGGTGGATCAGGAATTATCGCTGTGTATGTAAATACCCATAAGGGATTTCACAAACGGGGGAGCTGTTTATTAAAAGTATTTTTAATAAGTTGCCTAATTTACCTTTAAACATTTCACTATCGTAAATACTTAGGTTCAACACTCAAAACATTAGATGAAAGAAAGCCTAGTTGTTTAAATCAACGGTATACATTCACTCTGTACTTATTTTGGAGATTCATAATACATATTGGAAATTTAGAAGTTCTTTGGAATAACTATGCAGAAAGAATTCTGTTTCAATGAACTTTGCTCAGTGTCTCCCAAGCATTTTTGACCCTGAACACTCCCCCCTCCCCCTTTTCAAGGAACTAGTGTTCTTTAGTTCACGGTTGGAGGAAACACTGCGTGTTAGTATATACTCGTTTGGTGAGAGCTCTCGGATTACGGGATTTCTAGAAAGTCTGTTCTCTGACCACTGAGTTTAGCTGTTGTAGGAGCTGTTACCATATGCTTCTTCTGGGTTATTTGTGTTTTCTTCATTAATGCTTCCGATGTCTCACAATCGGATATTCCCTGGTTGCAGAATATGAAAGTCATGTACTGTGTTAAAAATTCGCTTTGTAGAGAGATTGGTGATTAAAAGAACGTGTCCTGAGAATATTAAAATACAAAATTCTTTTTAGGAAAATACCAATGTAATAAGATTTTAAATGCTGTATGTTTCAATGAGTTTTGAAGTATGTCTTTAGTGTCTTTTGTGAACATTCTTCAAGTACTCCACTGGGAAATATTAAATGAACAAAATCATCTCTTGGCACATTCTGAAGTTATTATTACCTTAAAAATGTCTCAAATGGTCTAAGACCGATTACGTGATTTCAGGGAACCAAACCAGTATCACCACCTGAATTTTGAGAGTTTTAGGTAAGGTTTACGGTGTCACCTTTTCATTTGTACAAGTTGGGGACAATTTTTCTCTTTCCTGGTGATGACGTCTTTCGTATCACAAGGGATTTTAAAACCTTGCGGTGGGAGGAAGGCTGAATTGCTCTCGTCCGAGAATTGAAAAAAAGTTAATCTAGGTGCTTTACCGTGTTTCCGCACGTAGATCTCTGTCAAATAAGGTGCAATGCAAAAGATTTGGGGTGCGTCCATCTTTCCTTTGACATAAATGAGGATTGGTTAGGAGGGTGCGGTTGATATGTCACACCTATGTCTCATGTGAGACTTTGAGGCTGTGCAAGCACACACACACACACACACACGCATGTGCACGCATCGTCATGTCCCATAGATCCCCATCCGTGTAAGCGATTCCTTACGGTTCGAGTGTAAGGAGACGCATGATAGAACTAATTGGACGTCCTAAAGACCCTTTAATATATTTTGTTCTCTGCAGCAAATTAAATGTTCTGAATTGGCTTTAATAGCTATTACCTAGGAAGAGAGAGGAGGTAGGATTTTCAGGTGCACCGAATCAGGCTTCTGTGTGCACTGATAATAAAATGTGGGTGAAAGAAAAATATCACTGGAAGAACACGATGCCGGCAAGGGGAATGCTTGGGTTCCAAACTTGCTTCTGCCTTGAGTGGGTCGTTTGACTCCCTCGGCCTTTGCATTTCCTTAAATTTAAAATTAGGATGTTGAATTACATAATCTCAGTGGGACATTTCAGCTACAATTCTGTGATAATTCATTATCGGTAAAAAAAAAAAATAAGGCCGCTTTGGCTTCTTTTTTTTTTTTTTTTTTTGTGGCTGCAGGTGGGGAAGGGTGGTAAGCCATATGGTCTTTGAGTTCTCTGTGTTTTGGGAGTGCTGGTGATGGAGGCAAAAATTAAGTAAACAGAGTGCACGTGGAAATGCTCTTGGGTTAGGTAAGCTTCAGTTTTGTGACTAGAGAGAGAGAGGGGTACTTGCTGTGTACGGATAGAGGGTCTGACCTGTGGAAAAGAAGCAATTTTCATTAAGTTCTCTGTGCTCCTAAGAGCAGCAGTTGCTTTTAGCAATCTGCAAATAAGTATTTTGAAGACTTCCCTGTCATTTTTTCCACTTGAAATTGGTATTCGATGTCGATGCTTTTCCAAGAAAGATAGATGGGTAGAATTTTGGCTGTGCTGCATGTTATGGAAAACTTGGATGGATTTTCCATAATAACTCCCCAAATTAACTTTGAGATTTGCGTAAAAACATTCTTACGTAATGCGGTGACTCGAGACAGATACTGAATATTCTGCCTGATAACCAAAAATCAGTACAAGTCTCTATTCGACATTTATTTCCATGGGGCATTCTTATCTACCAGATCATGTTATGCCTGCGCTTTGAAAAATGATTTGTAAAAAATACAGTCTGGACCAGGGAGAAATCATTGAATCTTTAAAAGACGTACATGGGGCAAGGCGACTCATAATCTTCTAGTTGGTTACAAATGCCTAGTGACAATATGTGTCTCCCGGGCCCCAGCTTGGCTCTCTCTCTATCCTTGGTCCAAGGGTATGCCTTCTCAAACCTCAAGTGCCATGTCTCGACCCTCGAATGACATCCACTTGTTTTACCAGACTACCACTGCATTAGCCTATCATTAAGGATGGATTTCTGGATTTCCATCTCATGGTGATGGCATAAAAGTCAAAACGTCAAGAGTTTCCTGAATTTGAAGTTAGGTGATATTTACTTGGTCATTAAGTTCAAGAGGATAAAGATGAGATGATCAGAAGACTTCCTAGTGAGTCTTTTTTTTCCACCTACAGCTTCTCTCTCCTTTGGATCTCTGATTCTCACGATGCAGATGCCTTTGTTCCTATAGGCTAATCCCTTCATTCGACGCCCCGGTAAAAACCAATTCACTCAAACTTCTATCTTATTGTGTTTCTTGCATCTTCACTGCTTTCTCAGTTTACCGATTGTAGTAAGTTCACTAGCAGAATGTAGTGCTCGTTGTTTGCTTTCAACTTTGATTACAAAACATGTAGGTTGAAAACGGCCCAGTGATAGTAGCTGTTAAATGAGATTTAAAATAAGAGTAACAAGCAAAATTCACGGACTTCGGAGCTGTTCTTCTATAAGCCACACGGTATCGAATATGCTCTCAAATGCAGACGTAGTTTCCCAAATATTTGTTACTATTCTGTGGAAAGTACTGACGCATTAACTTATGAAATGATGTGCATTAAAAAATTTTTTTTAACATTTATTTATTTTTGAGACACAGAGCCAGAGCGTGAGCAGGGGAGGGGCAGAGAGAGAAGGAGACACAGAATCCAAAGCAGGCTCCAGGCTCTGAGCTGTCAGCACAGAGCCCGACGCGGGGCTCAAACTCACGACCTGCGAGATCATGACCTGAGCCAAGGTCGGACGCTTAACCAACTGAGCCACCCAGGCGCCCCACAAAATGATGTGCATTTATAGGCCAGAAGAATCATTGAAATAGGACTGAGAAATGAAATCTATTAGGCAGGCAGGAGAGAAATTATCATGTTGCATACCCACTGTTACGTACATTCACTGGGCTTAAAATGTAGCAGAATAATAGTTTGTGAACAAAGCATTTTAAAGTCCACGTTCCATTTAAAAATTCTCCATTCATGGAAAAAATCTGGAAAACCAAATTCCTTCCTTCTTAAACACATTTTATTTCTTCCGTGATTTGGAAATGTTGTTTGGAAACGGGCAGCTTCTTGAAGAGTACAGAGAAGCGTTCTTTTCGCAGACAGGGCATGTGTTCTCATGAATACTGCTTCAGGCTCCATAATAACATACCATCATTTTAAGCCGTGGAGTATAAGAATTCATTTCAACTGATATTAGGCATGACACTAATTCGGTATTAAACTCTAAGCACATTAGCAATTATGGTACAATGCACTATTACTTTCCAAATCTCTGCAGTAAGTTTTTCATCATTAATGGTTTCTGTGTTTTTTTCTTTTCCATGTGGGATATATCATGCACGGAAGTAAAACTTCAAAAAGCCAGACCATTAGAATGTTTACTTATCTCCATTTGAATATGGATTCCTGATGGCTGAGTCTATCCACCAAATATACTCATAAGAATAACCTAATTCTGTAGGAGTTAATCAAATAGCAGGTATTTTAATTATTGTGATTTATCCATAGAAAGCCAGAATGTCTGCAGTCCAGATTATTATAAAAACAGTAAGCTGAAAAGAGAGCCTAGAATCTTTGTCTAATTCATCAAACTGCAATTAAAATTCTATCGTCTGACTTCTCTCTTGTGTAGTCCAAAGGCAGTTCCTGTGGTATATTATTATGCATTGAAATAGGATGATTGTGTTCTTAAAATATATTCATACAAACAAATGGGTGAGTGGGTTTACAATGTGCCTACAGATCGCCCTAGGGTTTACTTTTCTATCTGTAAATTTGAAGGCAAAATTTGAAAATATTTATAAAATCGGGTGGCTCAGCAATCCCGAATTTAATAGAGTGACCAACTGTCCTGGTTTGCCCAGGACCGGGGGGTGTCCAGGACTTCAGCTCTAAAACCGGGACAGTCACAAGCAGTTTCAGTATTAAAATAAGGACAATCCTAGCCCAGTGGGTGCAAGTTGGCCACCTTAAGCCAGGATGAAATGGTGCTGGAGTGAAGACAATTTTGGGAAAAAGAACTTTCAAGAATTCTTTCTCCTGCTCTTTCAGGATTTCCCCACATTTTCCTCTTTCCACCTACCCAACCCCAAAGTCAGGCTAGTTAATAATAGTAAAGACACTCTCATCTCTGTGGATCGAGAATCAGGACATTGGCAACATCTGGAAGCCCTGCAGAAGACAGTGAAGGTCAGGGAGTCAGGGAATGAGCTCCGTATCACATGGTGTGGATTCGAATCTAGGGTTTGCTGTTCATTAGGCAGATGATTCCGTGCTGCCATTTTTTTCCCCCAAATATAAGTGGAAATAATAATAAAGGCCACCTGGTGGGGTTACATAAACAGTGCCTGTCGTGCATTAAGAGTTCAAGGAAGTTAGTTATTGTAATTGTGACCTTGATTAAGATTCGCAATTTAGAGCATGCCGGTATATCTACCAGTAATGGCAACTCTCAGATCTAGATTCTTAGGGGTACTTGTTCCTTGTAGCGGTTTTCCGTAAGGGGTGGTTTCCATCACTTAAAAAGCTCAGGTGTGTTTTGTTGTTTTTGTGAGTTTTCGCTACTCAAGATACATACATGAAATGACAGAAGAAAATGTCATACTTAGGACTCTTCCGGGAAATGTAGCATCAGTGGAATGGACACCCAGATGACAAAGTTATCCCAGTCCTTTTGAGGCTAATTATGGCTTTAGTGAGGGGTGATAAATTCTACAGGCTTTCTTCTTTTCATAGCCAATATTATGATGAAGCTGCGTCACTGAATGCCTCATTAAATGGTTCTGAGATTCCATTAAGGAAGGCATGATAAAATTTATTCTCAATCATGAGGGGTGGGTGCAAAATTGAGGAGCATGGATATGCCACAGGTTGGGCTGGTTACTGGTAGTTCGCTTTTCTGAGGGCTGTGACAGAGAGAGACTAGCTACAATCCAGTTGTGAGTTGACTACGGAATTTGAGAGTATGAACTCACTTCCTTCAAAATTTCACGGATCTCAGTTTTAGCATCTACCACGGAGGCTTCCTCCCATGAGACAGGCAGTGGGAGAGCTCAGGAGACCCCACTCCACTCCACTCCACTCCACTCTACTCCATCTCAGACTTGTGTAGTCACTGCCTGGGAAGCAGAAAGTAGACTTGTGCCTGATCTCTGATTCTATGGTTTAGTTTACCATGAGACAGGTTGTCAATTTGTCTGTTGAAATGTAAGTGCAGGACCTTGATTTTTCTCATAGAATTTATATCCAGCATTTACCAATACAGTAGCAAATATGTTTAAAGGGGGGGGGGGAGAGAGAGAGAGAGAGAGAGAGAGAGAGAGACTGAGATCACTCAAAAGGTTGAGATGCAAAGCCAGATCCCTTCAGATCTAAACAACCAGTCAAAAGCATCATTGAAAAATGTACTTAAAATATTTATTTTGACTTCAAGAATGGAAAAGTCAAGAATTCTGGATGTTGCATGTACAATTATAAAGTCAGGGGGAAGTTCAATTATTTTGGTAATATAGGCTAATAGAGCCAAATATATTCTTATACCTTGAATACTTTTTCAAAGTGTAGGTCGACTGTAATAATCATGTGTTTTGGCTGTTTCCTTTCTTTGCATGGATTATAGCAGGCTCCTGATTCTCAGGATGGGATTCCTCATGGGATGTACATTTTGTATCACAACAATGAAATGTAGGATGGATATATCCTGTACTTGCATGTAGATTTGAAAGCTTAAATAGTGAAAATTATTTACATGACTCAGTGGAAAAAATTTCACTTGTATCCAAAATACCTGTTTTTTTTTGTTTTTTTTTTTTTGGTTGAAGGGCTATTTTTTTTAACTTCCTTTGTGGATGTTGACAGGCTTTCTTAAAAATGAAGAAGAATCTTCTCTACTTTGTGCTGCCCAAAGACATTTAAGTTACACCACTTAAGCCTCAAATGAACCTTAAAACATAACCCTGCTTAGTGGTTGGTTGTCTAACGATCCCCCCTGTACCATTGCTTCGGATATATTTTTATATATAAACACTTGGCCTCAGGGCCCCAATGTAGATCTATAGGAAAAAGGCAGTTAGTGCTAAACATTTTCTCATGGGATTAAAGAATTTGCATCGGTTAAATAAAAATAAGAATTTGGCCTTTTGCCTGGGACAAGGAAATTGTCACATATGCTCTCTTTTAGAATAGCGTCCTATACAAAGTCACAGTACCTCTACTCGATTTAGTTTTAATTAAAACAACATTTAGAACTATTTCACTGCTGTCAGTATTTGTAAATTACTTATGTTCTGTTCACTAGGAATGAAAATGTTTCGGGAACTATCCACCTTGTGTGTCACATTCCGAAGTAAATGCATTTCCCTGTTTTGGAAAGCAGAACATTTAAGTGTCTTCTATTACCTAATGCTGAGAGCATTAGATCATGATCTTAGTGAAGCATGTTTAGGAGATATGTCCTTTGTCATGTATATCTCTGATAACAAACAAATACACGTTGAATCAAAAAGTTTGTTCATGTGCCATTGGCTAGTTTTTTTTCTTTTTCTCTTTGCTGAGATAGAAAAAGTTGTGTATTCGAAAGTAAGAGCGAAAAATTTTTTGAGACCGATATATTCACTCTTGGCTACGTTTAGATTGCAGTGAATAGTTCTGGACTGCAATTCGATTTTAATGTATTTTCTATCAGCTTTGTTTGACTGCGAGGGAATGGCCCAATAGAGCATGGGTTTGTGACACTGAGCGCCCAAGAATAGTAGTCAGGACTGCTATAAAAGATGCTCTGAAGTTGGGTGAGTCCATGAAGATTTAGATAAATATTAGGAATTTAGGTAAGCGGTGAGTAAATATTGGTAGATTCTGAACATGTGTTCAGGTGATGGGTGCGTTCCCCTCCCACAGAGAGAGCTCACTTAATTGTCATTTCAGGAACTACTGAGTGGGCAGAGCTGAGTGGACGGGGAGAGGGGGGGCGATGTGGCTCTGGGTTCTGCAGCCCATCTGGGCCCCCCCTCTTGTCATGATCCCTCCCCACAGTTTGCGTCTTGCCATTCAAGTGTAAGGATACAGTTCTAACAGCTTGGTCGCCAGAGATGGAATCTTTTTGAAGATCTTAGTTCCATTTCCCGATGGACTTTTTGCAGCTCGGCGACGATGCTTCCCGCCGCCCCCTTCCCCGGGCCCCCACCCCGAAATAGCAAATGGCAGAAGCCAGGCCCTCCGTAAAGTCTTCCGCAGACACTAGCTCGGGCTGGGGTGGGGCGGGGAGAGCCGAGCGGCCTTCCAGGGCCCAGACCTGACGGGGAGAGTTCACGAGTGTGAGTCCGGAGGGGGCGGGCGGCGGGGGTGGGGGCAATCGGCAGGGGCCCGAGCGAGCCGCCCCCGCCGGGCGCCACGCACCAGAAGCCCCGCCCCCCTCGCCCCTTCCCCAAAGGCACCTGCGCGCCGCCGGGGCGCCCTCCCGCCGCCGCTCCTCTCCTCCGGGAGGCAAGTTTGTGGTCCAGCGCCAGCCACCTGTGCGAGGCGCTCCCCGCGGGCAGGGTGGCGTGAGTGAGGCCACCGCGCGGCCACGCAGCTCGCGAGCCTCCGGCGGGGAGGCCGGCGGCCAGGAACCTCCGGACCCCGGGGCGCTCCGGCGGCCGAGCCCGCCCTGCCCGGGGACGCGGCCGGGAGCGCAGCCCCGCGGCCCCGAGGCCGGGGCGCCCGGTGGCGGGGGCGGGGGGGCGGGTGTCCTCCCCCGCGTCCCCCCACCCCGAAGTGGCGCGCCCGCCCGCCCGCTGCGCCCCGCCTCCGGCCCTGCGCCCGCCGCGGCTCCCGGCTCAGTCCCGGCGCGGACCCGCCGCCTCGCGGCCCCCGCGCTCAGCCTCCCCGGCGCCCCGACAAGTGGGGATCCGCACGGAAAGTCGGCGGCGGAGCGGCGGACTGGGCATGCTCAGAAGCCAGGGCTGCCTGGCTCTGGGCTCGAGTAGGAAGCGTCTGCACTCGGGAGGCGGCGGCGACTTTGGGGAAAGTTGACCGGAGCGGGGAGCGAGCCCCCGGGCGCGCGGCAGCGGCAGGAAGGCGGCCCGGCGGCCCGGCGGAGCATGGGCACCCTGCGGGATTTGCAGTACGCGCTCCAGGAGAAGATCGAGGAGCTGAGGCAGCGGGATGCGCTCATCGACGAGCTGGAGCTGGAGTTGGACCAGAAGGACGAACTGATCCAGAAGCTGCAGAACGAGCTGGACAAGTACCGCTCGGTGATCCGGCCGGCCACCCAGCAGGCGCAGAAGCAGAGCGCCGGCACGCTGCAGGGCGAGCCGCGCACCAAGCGCCAGGCGATCTCCGCCGAGCCCACCGCCTTCGACCTGCAGGACCTCAGCCACGTGACCCTGCCCTTCTACCCCAAGAGCCCACAGTAAGCAGGGGAGCCGCGGGTCTCGGTCTTGGGTGTGGGCCCCCGCCCCGCGCGTGCCATGTCTGTGCTCGGGCTCCGAGGCGTTGCAGCCGTTGTGGCGGGCGCTCCGCGCGCGCCCTGCACGCTCCTCCGAGCCGCGCTCGCTGCGCCCCCGCCGCCTTGCTGTCTTTGTCAGATGTCGGGCTATTTTTGCAAGATAGACACGCACGTTCGTGTATGCCACCCGGGGTGCATAGTTGGAACGCGCCCCAGGTGTGTGTGTGTGTGTGTGTGTGCGCGTGAGTGTGAGCGAGCGAGCGAGCGTGAGAAGACGAATGAAAAGCCCCGTCTCCCAAACACCCCGGCGAACCTGAACCTGCCCGGCCGGAAAATCCTAAATGCAGGCTCATCGGACTCGAAATGAAATGCGTCTGTTGTCACCCTTACTTTCTCTGCTCCGGCGGCTCTCCCGGATTTCTCTACCCCTCCAACCTGATGTGCTGTCATCGCCAAAGTCTCAAAAATAAGCAAATGCGCATATAAAAGGGAAGATTTTTGTTTGTTTGGGTTTCATCTCCCGAATTGGATGGCATTGACAGCCCGCAAATGGAAGCCTAGTCTGTTGATTTAAAAAAAAAAATTTTTTTTTTTTTTCATAACACGCGAGGGAGATCGTTGCTTGTTTTCCTTAAGGAATTTGCATGATGTTGCCTATGAGGTGCCTCGGTCCGCTGGGAGGGCTGCGTGTGTCCAGGGTCCAGTGTGAGAACTACACTTACCTTTATTGACACGCTGTTTGCCTTACTCCTGGCTTCTGATGCAACCGCTCTGGTAGGGCTCTTGCGTTGGGAGAACTGTGTTCTGATGTCAGTGGGCTTCATAACTTGGGTAGGAAAATTGAACACAACTTGTTATACACCTTAGGGAGAGCATGGTGGCAGGACCTTGAGATTAACACGCAGCGAGGGAGAATACCCAAACGGATGGTGTTTTTAGTGGATAGATAATGCCATAATCGGTAAAATGAAAGATTTTGCTACTGTATTTCTAACTACATCACACTGGCTGTTTGACACGTGTTACATAATAATGCAAGCTTTCTTGGAACCCTTCGTTTCACAAACACAAGGAATTAATATAAGGAGAAGGGGTAAACGCGGGATTGTCTCCCTTTGTATTTATCGGGTTTAGGGGAGCCATCGGGCATGTAGTGATGATACTTCTGAAAACTTAAGAGTTGTACCATCATCTGTTGGTTCCCATAGAGGTTTTGCTGTTCCTCTCGCAGGTTTAGCTTCAGAGGGAGTTTGCATTCTCGGAGAGTGTGGGGAAGAAACGATGAGGGTGAACGCTGCTGAGATTCTGACCTCACCAAGTGGCCCTGATCAGTAGACTTAGATCTGCCTCGGAAACCTGAGCGATTCACATCTACTTCAACTTCTTCCAGTAAATTGATTTGCAGTCCCGACATGCTCGCCTGTTTTAGCTAACGAGGTACATGGCCATCTCTCCTGGGCCAAGTTTTGCATAATGAAAAAATAACTCAAAGACAGCTCTCTGCATTTTTAAGCATTGCCTAGGCTCTCATTTTAGTATCTGCAGGACTTTGGAGTAACACGGAGAAAACTCCACTTTTGTAAAAAGACCATTTCAGTGGGTTTTATAATGGAGCATGATCAAGCCAGCTGATAACTCCAGTGAAACATTCGATCAGAGAAGATCTGGAGGAATCCAGGCAGTGGGGAATGAGCTGTAGAATGTGGCAAGTTGTAGAAGCCTCTCAGTGTTTCACATGTAGAACAGCCAGATTTTTTTTTTTTTTTTTTGCAAGTCCCTGGTAGAAAATGAAATTAGTGTGGTGGCAAATAAGTCACCCCATTCTGTTACAACAAACGTTGTATCTATTGGGCAGTGCTGTGCGTTCTGATATTTATTTAATAACTTGTGCTTTGAAGAAATCAGCTGTTAACGGTATCACCATGATGGTTTTGGTGATTTCTGAGGGATTCTATTGAAGAACACGATAGAATGTCTTCCAAGCTTAAATAATTTTGGAAAAACATCTGTTCTTTTTTCACACTTACATAAAGAAAACTAGAATAAAATTGGCTCAAGTGGCATAGTGTACCTTTCTTGAAAGAGAAGTTATATTGTATGCAAAATGATTATACCTTTGCCATCTGGATGAGGGTGCAAGACAGCTCCACAAAGGATCAGGAAAACTTGGCAAACCCAGGGAGACTTGCGTGAATTTCCATTTCTCTGCCCGGTGAATAATTTGATCATGCAGACTTACTGGCAACAAGTGTTTGTGTTTCACTTCCGGTGCAACTTAAATGTCGTTACCTTTCTTCAACTCACACACAGAGGATTGTGAGTTCGAGTTGAAAGGAAACCATCTCAGTAGCCTAAAATGGATTTCGGATTCATGTTCATGGGAGCGTTCTGTTCTCTTTTCATCAGATGTAGGTAACTGCCCAGCTCTGAGGATTATAATTTTTTAAAAAAACCTTCCCTTTTCCTTTTTGAGTGATTTTCGGTCACTTAAAAAACAGTGTTAAAATAGTGTGAAATGTAAATTATTAACTTAATTCATTTTAACATTTTCGGTTTGGAATTTTCCCTGAAAGCTGGGAATTGATGGGAAGGCTGGGTCAGAGCCAGGGAGCTCCTGCTGAACCTGTGTGTGTGTGTGTGTGTGTGTGTGTGTGTGTGTGTGTTGGGGGCACGGGGGTGTTCTCATTTCTCTCTTTCACACCAGCGTAGAAATAGCCCTTAAGCCCTCTGTGTGTTACCAACGTGAAGCAAAGAACCGTTGCGGAAGTTGGCACTATGTTCCACAGCTAGGAGAACGTAAAACTCTGAGGCTGTACGTTTTGAAATAAATCGAGCAAATAACCCCTTGAAGATGAAAAAAAAAAAAAAAAAACCACACCGAATTTTATGAGATAATAGGATGGTTCTTTTGGACTTTTAAAGTAATTTTATTTCATGATCTTCCATTCCTGAAAACTGACTCTCTAATCGGCTGGGACATTGACTAGTATTTGGAGCCCGACCCTTTACCTACTGAAAATACCTTCAAATCCCTTCCATTCTGCTGTCTCAGTCTTCCGTGTTCTCTCAGTCGGGCTGCACAGACTTATGTTCCTGTAAAAACTTGTTAGTGTCTCTGGATTTTTGTTCAGCTGGTGCCTTTCACCCCAGAGGCAGCTGAATTTCAGAGAGTGATGATGTGTTTTATAACATTTCACTCTTGGGTTGTGAAATACTTTGGAAAAACGGAGGACGAAAAGAAACATATTTTCTTATTTTTAGGGAGGCATTGCTTTTTTTTTTTTTTTAAGTTTTTAAATGTTTATTTTTGAGAGACAGAGACAGAGAATGAGCAGGGGAGGGGCAGAGAGAGAGGGAGACACAGAATCCGAAGCAGGTTCCGGGCTCCGAGCTGTCAGCACAGAGCCGGACGCAGGGCTCAGACCGATGAACTGTTAGATCCTGACCGGAGCTGAAGTTGGACACTTAACCAACTGAGCCACCCAGGTTCCCCAGGGAGGCATTAATTTTTAATGAGCTCTTATATGATCTTTCCAACTTGGGCACTAGTACATCTCAAGAGAAATAGTATCTTCCAAAAGACTGTATGTAAAATTTTGTAGGAAAGTGGAGACAATTCTAGAATTTTGGTATAATGTTAGATAGGATAATATTAAAACATCGATTTATTCAAAGGTAGCAATTAAATGCCGATGTGTCCTGCTGCTCAGTTCTGTATTTTTTTTTTTAATGTTTTTATTTATTTCTGAAGAAGAGAGAGATAGAGCATGAGTGGGGGAGGAGCAGAGAGAGAGAGGGAGACAAAGAATCCGAAGCAGGCTCCAGGCTCTGAGCAGTCAGCACAGAGCCCCACATGGGGCTCGAACTCATGAACTGTGAGATCATGACCTGAGCCGAAGTCGGACGCTTAACCGACTGAGCCACCCAGGTGTCCCCAGTTTGGTACTTTTATGGGCCATCTGCTATGCGCAACTTACCTTGGGCGTTAGGGGTGAGAGAGATGTAGGCCCGCGTCCAGTAGGTATTCTAGAAAGTACAGAGCACGTTAAACCACAGAGGAAGTACCTGAAACAGTTGGCAAAGGAGAATTGCGGTCATTTCATTTCACGGTATGGGAAAGTCGTGGAGGCGAGGTGTTTAAAGTGGGTATTTGAAGGGCCGCCCGACTTAGGCGAGTGGTCAGGGGATGAGAGGGGCACGGTGGGAATGGAAAGGACCATCCGGCGGACAAGACACATGGGG
Organism: Panthera leo; assembly: GCF_018350215.1. Lineage (NCBI taxonomy): Eukaryota > Metazoa > Chordata > Mammalia > Carnivora > Felidae > Panthera > Panthera leo. Next base: position 6,132,355 of record NC_056689.1, on the reverse strand, counting down.
CCGTGACAGCGACAAGGGGCGGTACCAGAATACCTTAGTGGGAACTGCGGAAAGGCAAGCCTAGGCCCCATAGGAGAACTTGAGTTTCTGTTTTGTAAAGTAGGCGAGAGGGCGTTTCTGCTTGTTTTTAGAATGTTCTGGCAGCGATGTGCACGCGTGCGCCCTCCGCCCAGCAAGGGCCGTGTGGTCCCCGCCAGTAAGGCTCTGAGTCCCCGAAAGCCTCCTGGACTCCCGTTGTCCTGATGATAGCTGTGACTGTCCCAGCGAGGCGGGACTTGGAGGGAGCAGAGCAGTGGCTGATTCAGACCCGCAAAGAGACGGAACCCAGTCCGAGAGAAACCAGCTTCCCCTCTCCTGTCACTTCAGACCTTTCCCATGGATGGTCATCTCAAGTCGTGCCCTCGCAGCGCAGATCCCTTCTGTACGGCGGTGGACGGGGACCCGCCGTGACAACCCGGCCTGAAGTTGGTTTCGGAAACTCACCTTTCTGGTTTTCGTGGAGGGGCTGAACTCCAACTTCAGGCAGGTCTGCTGGACCGTCCGGCTGCAGGTGGGTCGTGAATTTGACGTGATGGGCCGTGCAGTCGCAGCGAAGCGGTGGGAAGCTTTTGCAAACGGGTGAGACCAGGTTCCTAAACCCCCGTGAGGCTGTTTTGAAACACAGTCAAGTTGCGTGCCCCTAAGCTGGGGATTCTAACGAAGGAACGGACAGGCCCTGTCCGAGAACAGAAACGGCCGGCCTCCTTGCTCCCCTGGGCCCCGTTTCCGCCCTCCTGCTACTTAGCCTTTCCCTGAAGAGCTGGGCACACGATGTGTCTGTTGCTGTTGGGACACATTTTCCCTGGGCACAGGGACACATTTTCCCCGGCCTGCTTAGCAGTGGAGGGGGCTCTGTGGTCTCCTAGCAATCGGATCTGAACACCAGGCTGCTCCCCTTTCTGCCGTCTCTGCCATAGGTACCGCTGCACATCTGGGGTGCCGGGCCTGTTGCCGGCACTCAGACCCTCCGACTGGAACCTTCCACGCTCGGAGAGCACAAGGCAGTGTGACAGACAAGCACGCGGCCAACGCAGCCGCTACCGGTACGCGTCGCACCTTTATGCAGTCACCTCGGTGGCGTTTTGAATCTCGGTCTGAATTGTTGGGCCACCGCCGTTCGCCCCCCTCCTTCCCCAACAGGCCCCCGTCCTTCGTCCCACCCAGCCTTCTGACACCGGTTCTCCTCTCCTGTCGCCATCTTCCGGCATGGCCTCACTCCTCGGCTTCTCCTTCAAGTTCATTTTCTGGCGAGTTCGATACGTGCAGCCCGTTTGAACTCTCCGAGTAGGATTGTCTGTAAGAGTGGAGGAACGTTCTCCCCCCCAGAACTGACATGCCAGTGTAAACAATGGTTCAAAAACGGCGGCCACACGAAACAGACGTTTGGCAAAAGTTGGGACTAATTGTACCCTCTCCAAAGGGTCTTGTCTCTGAATGGATTTTATAATCAGAGCTATTAATAAGAAAAAAACGAAGAGAGCACAGTGGGAAGAAGAGGTGTGCGTGGAGTGGGGTGGGGGGTGAGGAAGGTGGTGGACAAAATGAGGGTTTGGGGAAATGCTCAAGGGCAAGGCAAGATCAGGATGGAAAGGAAAGGGCGGAACCCGAGGAGCATCATTAAAGGGGCACCGTATTTGGACACGCTGGCAAGGAGTGATGGGTTTTGTGTGCGATGGCCGGTGACTGGAACAGCGTTTACCAAGAAGACGGCGCTTTGTGGAGGAAGACCGCCATGGGGACGAGGCGCCTGGACGGTAGCACATCGAAGGCTTCCTTGCCTTCTCTGTGAGCAGGAGCCATCCTGGGATTTGGGTGGAAAACCATTAAGATATTTCCCTTTAGACCAATGCTTATTTTGAGTGCCTTGTGTTGTCTCTTGGAAGCATCCCTTAGTCTGATAGCAAGGAGCACTTGAAGCTCGCAGCGGAGAGGAGAGGCTGAGGAGAGCAAGTTGGTGAACCACGGTTTCTGAGATAAGAGGTCAGCACGGCACTGCCTGCCTTCGTCATGACGGCTCACATTTATCCAGCACTTACTCTGTGTCCCTGTGTCTTCCATGGACTGTCTCTTTTATCTTCGAATGACCCTCTGAGGGAGACTCCAAAGTATCCCCATTTCACAGCCCCGAGGTACAGGACACCGAAGCTCAGAGAAGTGACTTGCCCAAGGTCACACACTTTGTTAAAGGCGGACCTTGAATTCAAACTCCAGCGCTGACTTCCCTAGCCACGAGGCTTTTCTGCTTCCCAAAGGGATGTGGGGTTTAGGCGCTTGTGCCCAAACCCCACTGAATAGCATCTAGGCTGTTCTCAGGGGGAGTATCTGTTCACCAGTAATTACATAGGAGGCAGAAATACTTGAGAAGAAGTGGAAAAAATAAGAGGACAGTGGTTCCCAAGCTGCATATTAGAATCATCTGGGGAACTCTATAAAAAAATCCAGTGCCTAGGTTCTACCCCCAGCCAATTAAAGGAATAATGCGTGGGACCGGAAGCCCCCACCAGGAAAGATTTCCCCAGGCAGCTCCAACGTGAAGAACCGGGGTAAACTTCCCACTTGAAGAGTTGACCGTTTCTACTGGTAAAAACCTTGAAGCACTTGGGACTTACAAAAGCAGTGGAAGAGTTTGGTTTTTTTTTTTTTTTTTTTTTGGCAGGGGGAGGCAAATTATAGGTATACGTTATTTAGTGTCGTAGGTTTATTCTCCCACGCAGGTAATCCTGACTTTACCTGGCTCGTTGGTTCCCAGCCTTAGCTGAGTGTTAGAATCACCTCTGGAACTTTAACAGTATCTCTCCTGGGGTGCGGCCTCCAGAGATCCTGATTCAATTGCTCTGGGGTGGACAGGGGGACTAGCCATATTATTTTGGCTCCTGGGAGGACTCTGATCTGCAGCCCGTGTCAAGAGCCTTTTCTGTTGCCCGTTCAGGCTCGGTCGTTACAGGCTGCTTGAATCCCCGTTCTTTGCAAAAGCACCTTCCTTGGCCCATCGGAACCAACCGGGTGCCCGCTTGCTGTGAAGCCGGGCAGTGCCAGCGTGTGCACCTGTTGGTCTGACGGGGCCCTCTTGGGGTTACCTGCTGGGACCCGGGCGCACTAACCTGGCAGGAGCTGCATTCGAAAGGTAAGTGCGTTTCCTCTTTCCCGGCAACCCCGGGTCCTGGCTGCTGCTCAAATGCAACACACAGGAGGATCAGCCATCATCACAAGTTGTGTTTTTCCACCCACTGAGGCCTGCTGCCTCATTAACCAGTAACACTGTTTCCTTGGGTTCCAGATACTAGTATGAAGTGTTAAGTGCCTGAGGGGCAGACGCCCGATGAACCCACGGAGGAGTAGCACTGGGGCTGGTAGCCTGTCCTTCTGGTATGTGATGTCTCTGCAGCCAGCTACAGTGTTTTTTTTTTTTTCCTACAGATATTTTATCCTTTTAAGGCAAACAGCCTGTGCTCAGGCTGAGGAGTACTTTCCAAAGAGGCTTCAGAGAAAGCAGAGAGAACATGTCAAGCTCTGAGTCCCCTTTCCAGACGGTTTGGTTTGAGTGGACAGATCTGGGCCCTGTCGCTGGCTGGCCTAGAGGTCTGAGGTGACACCTGAAATTCAAGAGTCTTCTGCATCCCTCGGGACACTCCAGGCCCCGGGGGGGGGGGGGGGGGGGGGGGGGAGATGGGAATTCTCATACCCCGTGGTCACGACCTCGCTACGGGCCCTATTCCTAGCTCTTTGTGTCTCTTTGCGCCTCCTGTCCCCTTCTGTTGTTGGTTAAAACTCTCGAGATGTTCCTCATTGTCTCTGTTGGGAACCTATTTATGTTTGCAATCTAATCATCTCAGGTGAGGGCCAGCCAACGCAACACTTTGTGTAAGCGATGAAATAGCTAATATAATTGCAAGCAGTTTTTGGTAAAAATAATCCTAGAATGGCAGTCAGCAAGCTCTCTTGTCCCTTTCCCCCCTTTGTTCTCAAATATGAAAATATATTCAGCCGACGGATAGCACGTAAACGCACAGTGGATGTCATGACATGAGGCTGTCCAGGGGTTTGGGGGCATTAATTACACGGGGAAGTTGATCATAAGGAAAGTAAACACTTTCCTTATGAACCCAGCTTCCAGTCATGCTTTTGGTTATGGGGCCTAAATGCGAAGTCAAAGAAGGAATTAATTAAGCAACAATAAAGTTGCTTAAACTCAGTTTAGCAGTTTGAAGCGGAATGGCGGGCAGAGTTTGTGGTAGGACGCTGGGAAAAGACGTGTTAGAGTTCTTCTGTTCCAAGATCTGAAAGGATGGGTGTTAGCATAGGAAAAAAAAAAAAAAAACAATGACGATTTAGTGTCAGTATATATCCATTGCGCCAGCATCAAAAATACAATAAAGGGGCGCCTGGGTGTGTCAGTCGGTTGAGCATCCGACTTCGGCTCAGGTCATGATCTCGTGGTCCGTGGGTTCGAGCCCCGCATCGGGCTCTGTGCTGACAGCTCAGAGCCTGGAGCCTGTTTCAGATTCTGTGTCTCCCTCTCTCTGACCCTCGCCCGTTCATGCTCTGTTTCTCTCTGTCTCAAAAATAAATAAATGTTAAAAAAATTAAAAAAAAAATACAATACATTAGTAATAATTACCTTTGCCACTCTAAGGATCATAAATGCTAATTAGATTTCATGAAAACGGCTCTAAGACCTGTGCAGGTTCATTGACTTCTACGCAGAGCGGTAGTGACTTTGACCCTGCCAAAGCATAAGTAAATACCTCAAGTTATTAATATGTGTCAAAAGTTGGTGTCTACCGATCAGCCTTAGTCTCTCACTGCTAGGTGATGCCTGCTCTTGAGGAATAAATAACACTCTATTTCTTGGAACGTGAAATAATTACGGTATCAGCCAGTCAATTTAATTTGATTAATGGTATTCAAACGTCAGTGATGACAAATACACTTTAGTTAAGCAAAATAATTTTGCTGTTTTCTGACGCCGTGGTTTTATGGTAATATCACGCTTCCACCAGATATGGGCCAAGGAATAATGAGATAACGTGCGGGGGAAAGCGTCTCCTTTCTGGGTATACTGTATATCATCTTAATGGTCCAACTCTATCAATAAATTATGGTTTTGTGCTTCCAAGTCTGGACTGAGAGGAGAGAAAAAAGGGTTGTCAGGACAAGGAAGAAGAATGGGATCCTGGAATTGCCACCACTGACAGGCTGGAAGGTGGCCTGACCGTCCTCCTGCCTCGGCAGGTGGCTGGCAATCCGGCCGTACGAGCCTGCACAACTCCACCTCCGTGGAAGCCTCTGTCTTCGTGAGACACACAGCGCCCAAATCACTGGTGACTGAGTAGCACATTTTATATTACGGCGAGGCAGACAAGATGGCCCCGTATTACTCTTGTGCTGGCTTGACAGGGTGTCACCACAGCCTTTACAGAGGAATATTAAACATCTGAATGTGACAGGTACCATTTTGCTTGGCCTGCAGTGGCAGCCCACTATGTCTGTGGGAGGAGAGAGACGAGAAAAGAGACCGTGCAATAAACCCCGGAGTGTCTGCGGCCTGCACCGTCAAAGCACAGAAGCATTATGGTCTTCATCGTAGGCAATTGCCCTCTTATTCAGGAGCTGTCTGAGGAGAGCACAGCTTAGAAGAATGAGCTCACAGACACTCAGTAAAAGTAGTTGTGTGTTTTTTTTTTTTTTTTTTTTTTTGGCTGGAAGATCCATTCAGCGAATCCCTCTTTATTTTGAGTGAATGCAGTTTACTTAAGACAACTTCTGCGGTTCTGAATTGTTAGAAGATCATCTCTCTCCACCTCCGCCCCCCGCCCCAAAGAGTGTGTGGAAAACTACAGAAGGAAAGAGTGGCTCGAAGTTTCTAGGTAGTCACTGAATACTCACCGTCATGAAAACATAGCCCACAAGTCTGTCACACAGGCATATGAACAGCGTTTCCTGTTATAGATCCGAAAAGCTTTAGAATGTTGTGGAAAAGGAAGTGGAGACTTTTTACAAAAATCGTGGTAGCCTCGATCAGGAAATTGTCATCTTTGTTTTGGTTTTGTTTTTCTGGTTTTTCAGAATTTCCCTCTAGACGTCCCGTTCGTCATAAAAGGGAAAGATGACATGAAAAATTAGAATCTGTCTGGCTCTGCCTTCCAGATGTTTTAGCGTGACTTAGTATGAAGACCTAGATTCCCTTGTGGGGGAAGAAACCTTTCCTTATTCATCTAGCACTGAATGGCATACAGCTAAATGGATATTACTTTGAAACGATCCTCACGAAAAGGAATGGCAAATAAAAGAACCAGCCTGCTGTGAACGGAGTGTCTTTTATTAACTTCTTCCTACCTCCTTGCTTACTTCACGGTCATCCAGCCTTTGATTTTTCATTGCATTGCTTGACACATTAAGATGTTCATTCCCCCACGTCCCCCCCCTGCTGATAGGTAACTGCTGAATGGTTATCGTCTTTGGCTTTTGAAATAATAACTATCGAAAAAACTTCCAGAAATAAAGAATTTAGACACTTGGAAGCATTATATATGTGTGTTGGAGAATTTGTTTACATGGTTATGAATAATTATAAGAGGTTATTTTGGGGGGCGCCTGGGTGGCTCAGTCGGTTAAGCATCAGACTTTGGCTCAGGTCGCGATCTGGCGGTTCGTGAGTTCGAGCCCCACATCTGGCTCTCTGCTGTCAGTGCAGAGCCTGCTTCAGATCCTCTGTCCCCCTCTCTGCTTGCCCCTCCCCTGCTTCTGTTTTTCTCTCCCTCTCTCAGAAATAAATAACCATTAAAAAAATTCTAAAGAAGATATTTCGGAAAATTCTGATATTTGAAGAGTACCCTATTTCCATCACAAGTTCTATTCTGCCTATAATATAATCATGATTATTTTAAGCTATCCAAGCTGTCCTCATGCACCCTCAGAAATGAAGAGGTTGAAAGAAGTAACACTGAACTATCTTGGCGAAGATACCACCTCAAGATGTGCAGAGAGGTGACTCAGGTAGAACACATCGCTGGAACCTTCGCCTGAAAGTACAAAACAAAACGTTGTCCATCACACCTGAGAGAGTCGGCTGCCTTTCTCAGGTGACCGCTTCCCTTCTGTGGCTTGTTGTCTCCTTTGGTGCCATCACTGAGGTCCTGCACCCTCTCCATCATTGGTCATCACAGAGCAGGGCTCCACCTTCTGGATTCCCAAGCGTTACTGTCAGGGTGATAAATGGAACGTAACCCAAGGACGCCATTTATTTATCTTGGCAAGAGCGGCATCCTCTGCCAGATGACCTTGGAGCTTATTAAATCATATCTAGGTGAACCTTTGCTGGTGAGTTTTCACATCATCTATGGCGAGTTCCCCGCTCCTTCTTGACTCCCGTTACTATATTTCCAACTGCCGTTCGTGGTTCAGGCCATTGCTTTATCGTCGTGATGGGGAAAACTTTTCTTGCTCAAGTTAGGCTCCCTTGTTTTTTCTTCCATTTGTTTTCCTTTTTTTTTTTTTTAATCTTTTGTCTGGACACAGAGAACAGTTTCTCTCATCTTCACAGACATCTTTCATAAAGCAGAGGCAGTAATGGTTATTTTTCAGCTTCATCTTTCCTGGTCGTTGGTGATGATGATGATGATGATTACTGACCATATTTGTCTTGCTCTCTGCCACATCTGCTCTCTTGTTTACTTTCTCCTAAAGGAATCTCGTAAAGTATGGAGCTCTTGGGTGTCTCAGTGGGTTAGGTGTCCGACTCTTGAGCTCAGGTCATGATCCCGCGGTTCTTGAGATCGAGCCCCGCGTTGGGCTCCGTGCTGATTGCGTGGAGCCTGCTTGGAATTCTGTCTCCCTCTCTCTGCCCCTCCCCTGCTCGCTCTCTCTCTCTCTCTCTCTCTCTTTCTAAGGATAAATAAACTTAAAAAAAAACACAAAAGGAATCTCACATCGCAGGAACTGCTATCATCCCGCTTCTTCCAATGGAGAAAATGAGGCACAAGGAGGTTCAACAACTTGCCCAAAACAAAACGTTGGGCTGAAGTGCTCAAATGCAGATCTGTGTGATCTGAGCCCACGCGCGTTCTGTACGCGCCCCATGGTGTAGCTGATTGTCCCAACTGCTCGTGTTTTTAGCACAAGTTCTGTTTCCTATTCCCTTTCACAGTTTTGTTCCTCTTATACAGCTTTGCAATAATTTTTTTATATACCTGTATCTTCCATATGCCATGTACCCACATACCCATGGTGGCTGCAGGGGCGTTCTCTTTCAGAGGCTAGCACATCTCAGTATCATGGAAGTTCTTCTAACAATAAAGCTGTGTTTCTGCTATATTTAAACTGTTTTAAATACAACTCACGCCTAGGGCATTTTTGCTCTATCATACGTAGAAAGGTTTCCCCATCTTGTACCTGTGTATTTTGGGTATTTTTGGCTGAAAGATTTCAGTGGCCTTTGCCCTTAGTGAACCAAACTCCCATTTCAAAGAAATGTTCCCTCATTTTACTGATGATTTGTGTCTTTGTTTTCTCCTAAATATTAGCATCTTAATATAATCGAATAGTAGTAGAAAGTTTATCAAGTACTTTCTGATTCTTTTTCCTGGTAATTAATCAACGCTCTGTGGATTGGAGTTTGTTTGTTTGTCATTTACCGAATGTTAAGCAACTACTCTGGTGTGGGGCTGTAACAGATGCACCCCTCTCTCTCCCCTGAATTATTTGACACCGAAAACTCTCTGGTTTTAAAATACGTGCTAGGGGCGCCTGGGTGGCTTGGTCGGTTAAGCGTCCGACTTCGGCTCAGGTCATGATCTCGCGGCCCGTGAGTTCAAGCCCCGCGTCGGGCTCTGTGCTGACCGCTCAGAGCCTGGAGCCTGTTTCAGATTCTGTGTCTCCCTCTCTCTCTGCCCCTCCCCTGTTCATGCTCTGTCTCTGTCTCAAAAATAAATAAACGTTAAAAAAAAAAATTATTAAAAAAAAAAAAATACGTGCTAAAAGAGACATTGCTCTTTTCAGAGACTCTTGCAGCATGGATTGGGCCCAGCATACCTGGACTGGGGTCAAGTTTCCAGTTCTCAGTGTCTGATTTGTAGTCCTGTGTACTTACTGGACCTCATGTCCATCAGAGTTTGCGTTTCTGTATGTGGGTCATTATTTGGTGGACATCTGCTTCCCCCAGAAGATGGTAAGTTCCATGAAAATGAACCCAGTGTCTGTTTTGCTCCATGTTGTATCCGGGGAGCCTTGAACGGGCCTGGCACACAGCAGGTAGTTGATAATTCTGTGTCAAAGAAAGGATGAAGTGAAGCCTCTTTTACCTCCCTAGTCTTCGCACACTTTAACTTTTAAGTTTATTATTATCTTTTTTAAATTTATTTATTTTGAGAAAGAGAAGGAGAAGAGAGAGAGAGAGAACGAACTTATGGGGTGGGGGATGGGCAAAGAGAGAGGGAGAGAGAGAGAGAGAGAGAGAGAGAATCCCAAGCAGGCTTTGCACTGTCAGCGCGGAGCCCTACGTGGCACTCGATCTCACGCACCACGAGAACATGACCTGAGCTGAAACCAAGAGTCGGGTGCTTAACCAACCAAGCCACCCAAGTTCCCCTCAACTTTTTTTAAAATTTGGAAAATGGGAAACTTCCGCAACTGGGTTGAGCAGGGCTTGGAGACATGCTTGTTGGGCTAGGAGAGGTTTTACAGACTTGGGATTTGGGTGCCTCGGCACACCTTGGTGGACTTTCCCTCTGCCCCACAATCCATATCGGCCCCGTCACTGCCTCCTGTCTCTTTCAACCTCACACCCCCTTGCTTGTATTATCTATCTGCCTGGCCTCTGAAGGCATTTTAGTTTTTTACCTGAAAAACTGGAATTAGATAGTCTTGAAAAGTCCCTTCTAGTTTGAATAATCTGTGATTCTTGATTGTCTTTCCAAGGAAGTGTACTCATCTTCCAAATGAAGTAAGTGCCTCATCCTAAGTTCTGCGACACAAAACCTCCTACGTTGGCTAACCTTGAAAAGCAAATGGGTTGATTGCTGAGAGATGCAAGCCTAGAATTAATGAAAATAGTCTCAAGAGAGTCTCTTCAAATTCTTAATTCCTTTTGCAGACATAGCCAGAACTCTCACTAACAAAATCCTGTCACGCTTATGATAATAGCTTGCTAATTTTGACTATCCAAAAATTCACATATTATGAGATGGTGGAACCCATCAAACTCAGGATAAAATACCGTGTTATCAGGTTGGTACCTCCACAGTAGCCCAACTAAAGCAGAAAATTTAAAGGCCGGTTTTGTTTGGCGTTATCATCCCTTAGCTTTTCAGGATGGAACCCAAAAACACCCAATCCTGGAAAAAACTTTTTCATCTCATCTAATCATATGCTTCTGTGAATAAATTCTGTAGTAAAGTCTAAGTAAATTCGCTCTGAACATAAATTGGCTTATGTGCCAGGCAGCTGTGTGTCTTGTAGCTTGTAAAAATGAGGTGTGATAGCAACTTCCGTTCATTGGCTGGAAAGATGAACATACATGTGATCTCATTTATGCCTCATGATCGCTGAGTGAATAAAGGAGCCCAGATCATCTTCATTTTACAAAAGGGAGAATTAAGGACTCGAGGTGTGAAGGGACATGACCCAGATCCAACAGCTGTTACGTGACGACCCTGTAAACCTGATCGGCCGTCAGACTCCATCCATCCTGGCTTCTACGCTGTAGACAGAATCAGTGTGCATTCATGAGATTGCCCTGAGAATCCAGAGTCCTGCGGTTCAGCAGTGCCCTTAAGGGACACGCAAGCAGATGGGCTCGGGATACATCACAGAAGCTGGGTAAGAGCCTTAGTTCTGATTCGCTTGCTACTTTATCACTCGCTAGGTCTGTGATGTTATCATCAATGAGAATTATAACATGCACCGTGACTAGAGATCGTGTTTGTGAGGTCCTCGGCACCCCAAACGTAGCAGGGGTCCATGATAGCATGAAACACGATCTTCTGTCAAGTTTACTAAACCAGATTCCGTTATTAAAAGGCTCTAAGCATTTCCCAGCCAAACCGAAGACTGTTGAGGTAGAGTTTCGGTAATGACGAGGTCCTAGAACAGAGCCCAACGCGACCCAGCTTGGCTTTGCAAAGTGTGAGTCAGAGGGAGATTGAGTGACAGCGAGAACCCGGCATGACTTCTGTGTGGGCTAACTGTGGGCAGGAAGGGCAAACATAAGCAAGCTTGCAGTTCCATAATCATGCAATTTATTTCATTCAGTGAGCAGCCACAGGCCTACGGAGAAGTCAAGAATGGATTGGTCCAGTTTGAACGGAGTGCTATGCATTTAAATTATGTTAAGAAATCATAGTGAACACGGTTGTAATAATAGCTGAAGGAAAAGCCGTCTGTGCTTTAAGGACAGGATGAATGTTTGAAGGCCCCTCTGCAAAAGACGCATGTATGTGAAATCGTAGCAATACTGTTCCCAACATTTCGTTTGAACACATAGGACCGCGTAGACCGTGGCATTGCTGCTGGGGAGCGCTGTGCATTTTTAAAAAACCGCTCCTTTCACGATTTGATTTCAATCCATCAGAAGTATCTACAGCAAAGTGCCTTTTCTGTTTCCTGAAATGTCTGCATAGAAGCATTGAGGATGGATTTCTATTTGAAAACCATTCATTTCCAGCGTGAATATTTGCTGTCCAGGCTGCGGAGCTCTCAGAGGCAGAACATACTCTTAGCCTATAAATGCTTCCTGCTAATGACTTTGATACCGCGTCTCAAGATTGTCTTTCCAAAAACAACGTGGTTGTGAGTGAAAGCCGTGATAACAGCCCTGTTAGCCTGTGGAGGGACTACGTTCATGGTCTCGGACGGATTCTCGACAGTCATGGTGAGGAGCTGATAATGGAAAAGCTTTAGAGTAAAAAGAGAAATAGCTGTTTATTTTGAAATGGGTTGTGGGGTACCAAAAGATGGATTATTGTTAGCAGCTTTATTGAGGGATCATTTACATACCATAAAGCTCACCCACTGTGCATGCACCATGTAGCATGAGTAGCAAGTACCATGAGTTTTAGTAAACGTGTGGGGTTATGCAACTATGACCACGGTCCAGTTTTAGAATATTTCTCTTACCCCCAAATTACCTGGGGCCCCTGTTGCCCTCAGTCTCTGCGCTGCCCCCAGCCCCAGGCAATCACTGATCTGCTTTCTGTCTTCATGAGTTTGCATTTACGTACATTTCATGCAGACAGGCGTCTTATTTTGCCAATGATACCAATTCGCTTGAAAGACTGGGTGACGTCGGTTGATGGTTTAGAGTGAAGTTTAGAATGTTAAGATTGTATTCGACCCAACGCGTTTGTGATTAACATTAAACACTGAATCTCTCTAGTGTCAGAAAAGATCAAGTGGACTATTGTTGTTTTTGGAGTAACTGAAACAGAAACTGAAGAATTTAATTTTGTGCCCAGACCCAGAATGTTCGTGTGGTAATGACCTGATTGAAAGTAACAGCATGAAATCACCATGGTTGGAAGTCTTAATAGTAGCGGGGTGCTGTTTATGGGATACTTCCTGTGTCTGGGCATTCTGCTTGGGGGGCGGGGGGATTAATGTGCGTTTTTAAAATGTCTTCATAGGGGCGCCTGGGTGGCTCAGTCGGTTAAGTGGCCGACTTCGGCTCAGGTCATGATCTCGCCGTCCGTGAGTTCGAGCCCCGCGTCGGGCTCTGTGTTGACAGCTCAGAGCCTGGAGCCTGTTTCAGATTCTGTGTCTCCCTCTCTCTGACCCTCCCCCATTCATGCTCTGTCTCTCTCTGTCTCAAAAATAAATAAATGTTAAAAAAAAAATTAAAAAATGTCTTCATAATAGTTCTGAAAGACAGAGTATTTGCTCCTTGTGAGAGGCCATAAAAGTGAAACCCACTCAGAGAAGTTGAGTAATTTGCCCACGACCACGCAGTGCTGCATGGTCCGAGGTCTGTGCATTTGGCCACAGTACTAGGAGTTATTTATCTGGCAGTACAATGGTAAGCGGACTGTGTGGCTTGTTCCTGTCTACACCTTCCCGACTCACAAGCCTACCCACCTGTATCTCCCCTTTTCTTTAGCACGAAGATCTCTCCTTGAAGTTACCCTCCCACTTCCCACTTTGGCTTCCCATGCACATTCTGTCAAAAAGTAAGAGAGCACGAGGGACTTAAAGATAACCCCCCCCCCCAGGTGAATAGAGAATTGATCAGGGAGCTGTTTCGAAATGAGAGAGACAAAGACAGAGGAGGTGTTTGGATTATGCGGTCAAAGAATACACAAGAGGACACGAGAGGTACAGAAGAGGAAGTAAGCTTTACAAGAATTGAGAAAGAGACAGAAATTACACTTCTCTAGATGTGCCTGCCATGGTGATTTCATGAAGAGGGTGGGGGGTGGCAATAAAAACTCTCTTTAGAATCCTTTGAAAAGGAAGAATTCTGGTGGGTTCTTGTACCACTGGGGCCTCTGCTCTGATGCCCAGAAGCCCTGCCTGGTGCAAAGGCTTCTGGGTTACGAGCCAGTTGGGGAGTTTGCCAGATCTTATTCAGCAGTGAAAGGAGGTGGCTTCTTATGGGGCACGCACCGGGAATGAAGCTTCAGTCTGAGAGAATAAAGAACAATCTTACTTGCAGGATTCAATGGGGATCGACAGAAGGGATTTCAGAGATGAGAAACCGGTTTGCGTGTTCGCGGTAAAGCCGCAGGTTCAAGTCTCTGCTTGTCTCTGCTTGTGTTCTGCTGCAGGCCTGGTGGCCCTGTGTGCGGCACGTCTTCTCTGCCTTTTACTTTTACCAGGCGGCCTTCTCTGCCCACGTGTGTCCGGAAGGATTTGTCTCTTTCGCAGCACCTGTAGGTCCGGATTCCTTCAGGTCTAACGCTCTTGTGGTTCTCCACGTAACTCTTTGGTTCTGTTCATCGTTATTTCTCTCTCTGCATCCGCCTGCCTCTCGTGGCCACCCCTGGTGGACGCCTCGCCTGAACAGACTGGTCACTCTCTCCCCGTCACTCTCTCTGGTCGATTCCCTTACCTTGCTTTCTCCGTGACACGTCATTATTTGAAATTATGTTCGGCTCCTGGGTTTTGTCTTTGCAGAGGGCTCCGTGTAAGCTCACCTCTGTTGAGGTGGGGTCCCAGGTCAGTGCCTGGCACGTGGAAGGGGTGCAGAGAACTGGCTTCTCCCCCAGTCCAAAACCAGAGCATTGCTAGGAGACCCTTTGTAAGCTAAATGGCATAAGGCACAAGAGGCAATCCCTGTTGACTTATATGGAGGGTGTTTTACATTATTAAATATGACTATGTTCCCCGTGCTATACTTTTCATCTCTGTGACTTGTTTATTTTATAATTGGGAGTTTGTACCTCTTAACCCCTTTCATCTGTTTTGCCCATCCCCCCGCCTTCCTCCCCTGTGGCAACCACTCCTTTGTCCCCTGTATTTGGGAGTTCGTTTCTGCTTTTTTTAATGTTGTTCATTGTTGGGGTTCTGTTTTTTGGTTTTTAGATTCCGTGTGTAAGTGACATCATACGGTGTTTGTCTCTCTCTGACTTATTTCATTTAGTATTCTTATTTCCTTAGAAAAAATCTTGAGGGGCGCCTGGGTGGCTCAGTCGGTTGAGTGTCTGACTTCAGCTCAGGCCATGATCTCGTGGTCCGTGAGTTCGAGCCCCGCGTCGGGCTCTGTGCTGACAGCTCAGAGCCTGGAGCCTGTTTCAGATTCTGTGTCTCCTTCTCTCTCTGACCCTCCCCTGTTCATGCTCTGTCTCTCTCTGTCTCAAAAATAAATAAACGTTAAAAACATTTCAAAAAAAAAAAGAAAAAGAAAAAATCTTGAGCATTGCCAGACCCAAAAAATCATCTCTGGTAGGCTTTTCTGATGCCTGAGGACACATCTTGCTAACGGATGCACAGAATAAATCGAGATCAAGTACACGTGCTCGCAGATGCCGTGGAAGGTCTGGAGACTGGCTGCCCGTTCAGGGGAAGGAGCTGGGTGGGGGTGGGGGCCGCGTCTCTTGCAAAACAAGTGTTGATCGCTGTTTTTGCTTTTTGCCTTTCTTTCATGGAAGTGAAAACCCTCTTTGGATTTCTTCCCATTAGCGCGATCAGGCACTAAGGCAGGTCTGGGGTAAAAGTGAAGTAACGTGAACTTGGAAAAGCTGGGAATATTTGTACATGTATGTGTATCCTGACCTAGATGGGAAGCTACCGGTTAGCACGCTTCCTCACACAGGGAGTGAGCGAGAGCCACAGAGAGTCCGTGATCCGGGGTAGTGTCACCAGTAAGGGGCACAGCCCAGACCCAGAGCTCCTCAAACCTATCTCTGCGCTCTCCCATTGCCCGTGTTGCCGGCTGGTGTCCAGATGTTTCTGAATTGTTCTCGGAAATCACAGTTGTTGTAGACATAAAGGCAGGTTTCTGGTTTCTGATAGTTTCTTTTTCCTGTATCGGCTTCCAAAGTGTTTGATCAAATGATTTGGCTCTCTGTGTGTTTGTAATCAAATCCCTAAGTGCTGGTAACGCACACCTCCCCAGGTTCAAGCTGGGGGCTTTATTTACTCGGGCACAGCCGGAGCGTATTGTGATTCTCTGTTTCCTTAGGTGCCTTCAAGAGTAAAATAAGCAATTTCATTTAAAATTAATAGCCCCAGTCTTATTTCTGCCTTATTCACTGAGGGAAACCTTATAGTTAACTGCAATTTCCGTGCAACTTCGAGGGAATTCTTTGGTGGGAGCCTGGCTCTGCTGCTTTTAGACAAACTCCTGTATTGGAGCAGTGCGGTACTCGAGGAACTGCATTCTGAGTCAAAGCAAATTACCTCGCTGTCTGCCTGAGCACTTTACAGATTTACACATCTTCCCGACAAGATTTGTATATACCCCAGTTTTGTAAATCAGGGACTTGAAACATACCAGAGAAGTTCACATGTAAAGTAGATCCCGGAGTTTTCATTTTATTGAAAGCAGCTGATTCAGAGAAAAAGCAATGAAGGGCTGTCGGCAGACTAAAAGGACCTGGAGAAGTTTGGACGTATTGTTTTTACCCTTTTTGTCAGAGGTGGGGGGCTTTTATGATGTGTTTGTGCCTGTATTTATGTTACCTACTTCTGCAGGGGGTATGTGTGTGATATTGTTATGTAGGAATTAGAAGTAGGCAACACATCGTTTTAGTCAATAAATGTAGTAGATGATCCTTTGAAAGGTAAACAAGCTCGAGGCACAATGTCTGGAGAGAGAGTGGAGGGAAAAGGAAAGAGGAACAAGGAGGACAGGCCGGATGGGGACTTCTCAGATCGGGCTCTGTGTCCAGAGTGTCTGCCCCTCTTATCCCCTAGTGTTTCCTTCCTGAAGCTGCAGAAATTAACCCTTTGCACTTGTTCATGAACTGAAGACAGCCTGTGCTCAGACACTGAGAAGAGCACTTTTAAAAAAGGGAGGGGCAGAGAGAGGGGGAGAGAGAGAGAGAATCCCAAGCGGGATCCGTGCTGTCGGTGTAGAGCCTGACCCAGGTCTCGAACTCACGTGCCATGCGATCGTGACCTGAGCCGAAACCAGGAGTCGGATGCATCGTGGTTTGTGCATCTGGGTTACCTCTGTCTCATCTTCGAAACGGGAGGCAGCACAGTCTACTGGTCAAAGGCATCCTCTCTGGAGGGAGACCTCCCATTTGGAACCTCAGATCTGCCAATTACTTGCTGTGTTACTTAAGGCAAGCTGCTTGACATCTCTGTGCCTTGAGCCCCCAACCCCCCACCTGTAAAACCAGGGTGGTAATAGTGTCCGTCTCATATCTGTGCTAGGAGAATCACACAAGATTGTGCTCATGAAGCACTTAGGACAGTGTCCACACGTGGCCGGTTCTCCGCAGATGCTGGGTCTCTATCAATCCACTAACCCACGTGGTACTTAAGTGGAAGGGGCTTTGCCCCCCAGGGGGACATTTGGCGATGTCTGGAGCCACTTCGGTTGTCGTAGCCGGGGGAGGGCAGATGCCAGGGATGCTGGCAAGCATTCTGCGGTGAGCAGGGCAGTCCTCGCAGAGGACTGTCTGTCCCCTAACGTCAGTTGTGCACGAGCCTTTCTTCAGCCTCCTTCCCTCAGGACTGGGTTCTGACCCGCCCCCTGTACCCTGTTCTAAACCCTCCGCCTCTGGTTCCTGCAGGACGTCTTCCTATAGATCTTGCGGGACCTTCACCTGCTGCCTGCCTGCTGGCTGCTCCAGCCTGTGGGGTCCCTGCTGGCTGCCCCCCGTCCTGCTGCAAGGTGCCGGCTGCCCACCCCGGTTTGGACTTTCCGAGGGCTGGATCTGTGTGGCAGGAGACCCTGCAGGCTGTAACCTGAGCCTTTGTTCCTGCTCATTAGGGCCGTGGTGTCCGAGTTGGTGGCACAAGATAGATCTGGGTCCTCTCCCACTGCTCACCACCTTTGATCTGCTCTGTGTGCTGTTTCCCTCTTTGTACAGAGCTTTCTCCTCCCCTCACACTGCCAAGCCCACCCTCGCTCAGGGCCGTGTGGCACCGTCACCCAGGGACTTTGATCCCAGCGCCCTCCTGCTGGACACCGAACTCGGGCTGAGTTTTGCGCTACTCTTTCTGGAAGGCTCACAGGCAGGGAGGGACAGAGGGACACTCTGTTCTTCGTGGGGGCTTTTTCTCTCTTAACTTTCAATGCTTTGGTTCTCTGGCGGGTCCTTGTGCGAGTCCTGGGAGGTGTAGAGTGAGCTGCTCCTCCCGACAACCCCCCCCCCACCCCCGCCCTGGGTTGGCTGGAGACCAGCAGCTTTGCATTCGTGGGATATATTACGGGAAGGGTGTGCGTTTTGGGGTCCCGAAGTCATGTTCTCACTATGTCCTTTGTGGGTTTTATGAACATGGGCACATTACTCTTAATCTCTTATTTATTTTGAGAGAGAGAGAGCAGGGGAGGGGCAGAGAGAGAGAGAGAGAGACAGACAGACAGACTCATTTCTTCTTTTGAAAAACATCCCGGAGGCACCTGGGTGGCTCAGTTGGTTAAGCGTCCGACTTCGGCTCAGGTCGTGATCTCACGGTCCGTGAGTTTGAGCCCCGCGTCGGGCTCTGGGCTGACGGCTCAGAGCCTGGAGCTCGTTTCAAATTCTGTGTCTCCCTCTCTCTCTGTCCCTCCCCTGTTCATGCTCTGTCTCTCTGTCTCAAAAATAAATAAATGTTAAAAAAAAAAAAAAAAAGATAAACATTCCGGAGTTCCTGTCCCGGAGATGAAGAGAGGCGGTATCGCACTTGGACTTGGTTGCAGGAGCCCCGCTCTGTCTGGCTCAGCTTGGGCTGAGGCTTGGCTACTTTCTCGTTGTGCAT
The DNA here is from genome assembly GCF_018350215.1 of Panthera leo. Classification (NCBI taxonomy): domain Eukaryota; kingdom Metazoa; phylum Chordata; class Mammalia; order Carnivora; family Felidae; genus Panthera; species Panthera leo. The sequence continues at coordinate 6,113,974 of NC_056689.1, read as the reverse complement.
CGTGAGCAAGTCCCTTAAGTTCTCGGTCTCATGTTCCACCCCTGTAAGACAAGTGCGACAGTTGTGCCCACGTCGTCGGGTAGTTGGAGGGACTAGACGGGGTTCTGTGTCTACAGTCTTTAGAATAGTTCCTTCGTTAACCATTTCTTCTCTTTCTTGTGCTGCTGAGGTCCACAATGGGGGGCCCGGGGAGTGGGGCGTGGGTGGTATAGCCCACCCGCCAAGCCCAGCAGGAACAGGCACGGATGGCTATTATGGAGACCGAGCCACGAGGTGCAGCGATCCCTCCTGGACGGGGCTTCACGGCACAAGTGTGTGCAATCGGAACACGGGCGTGCATCACAAGCAGGGATGGTTTTTAGGTTTTTCGGTGTTCTTTAAATTTATTCACTTATTTTGAGAGAGAGAGCAGGCGAGGGGCAGAGAGAGAGAGAGAGAGAGAGAGAGAGAGAGAGAGAATCCCAAGCAGGTTCCTGCTGTCAGCTCAGATCCTGATGAGAGGCTTGAACTCATGAACCGTGAGATCGTGACCTGAGCCAAAATTGAGAGTTGGTCGCTTAACCGACTGAACCGCCAAGGAGCCCCCAGAAGCAGGGATGATTTGGTAAGGACAATGTCCCCAAGTGCTTAGGCGGGGTACCTAACTTTTGAGATAGGCTAGAGAAAGACAAACAAAACCAGAAAAACACCTTACATTCCCAGGTCTTTGAAATGGCCAAGTCCTGCCCTGGGGTATCTTTACAACTGGTGAGCCATGATGTCTGAGGTCTACCCCCATCTTCTTGGTTTCCTCGAACGATCTTTGCACGCACCTTACCCCCTTTAAATCCGCTTTTGCTTCCAAAGGCCTGTCTGCTGGTCTCTGAAGGACTTCCCTCCGGCGGCTGGCTGCTTTTCAGGCATCAGCAGAGAGGTGGAAAGGCCTGAGAGTTTCCATCACCCCAGGGCAAACCTTGCCAGTGACTGACAGGTGTGGAAGCGGAACAGCCTAGTTCCTTTCCCTGAAAGAGAATTTTTCCTCCAAAATTCCCTTGCCGCAGTCTGTAACTTGGCCTGAAATGACACATTGCTCAGCTCCTTTCCTGGGGAGCACTTCTTTAATACATTCCTTACACAGGAATCCTTGTCTCGGGGTCTGTGGGGAACCGCACCTAAGGAAGCCCTTCTCTGAGGCTCCTCTCATGTTTGAGTGTCATACCAATATGACCCCCTAGTTTCTTTTAATTTCTAAAAAAATGTTTATTTTTGAGTGAGAGACAGAGTGGGAGTGGGGGAGGGGCAGAGAGAGAGGGAGACACAGAATCCGAAGCAGGCTCCAGGCTCCGAGCTGTCAGCACAGAGCCCCATGCAGGGCTCGAACCCACGAACTCTGAGATCATGACCTGAGCTGAAGTCAGCCGCTTAACTGACTGAGCCACCCAGGCGCCCCTGCCCCCCTGCTTCTAAGAAGGTCAGGAATGGATGGGGTGAGTGAGGGTCACGGACAGGGAAAAACTGGAGAAGTCTTTTTTACGCATTATATGGTAAGAAAGAAAACACCTATTTTCTACTTCGGCATAGTTGTAGGTAGTTATATTAAATTGGCTTTGCCTTTCATACCAGCATTCAAAGTGAAGATATTAATACATACACACACATACACACACACACACACACACACACGTATATATTCCAATTTAATAACTAGCATTGTAGCAATGGCAGTATTTTTTCCCCTCTAGTTTTCAATACATAATGCTTTAGTTATATAGATGTTAAGGAGATATTTGCGGGCTCTCTCTTGGGAGTCAAACTACAATTTATGCCCCTCGTCCTCTGTGAAAAATGTGTTCCACATTCTTAACCAGAAGAGAATGGCTTAGTCATAGAGTTGAGATAGAAGACCTGTATTGAGGTATTTTTGACCCGGCGCTGTGTGGAATGAAGTTAGTGAGGAATTCATTTATATTAGAATCATTTCTTATGGTGTCAGACACTTTGCTAGAAATTGCTTATGAAGAGACCGTCATTGGAATATATTCTCTCTGGAATCTTGTAAGATGTTCTCTTTGTTTCCAATGTACTAAAATTCTGTGATGATACATCCTGCTGTGAATATAATTTCATTCATTGCACCGGGCTTACCATGAGCCCTTTCAACAAAGAAAACATGACTTAAGGAAAAAAATTTTTTTCTTAAACTACTTAACATGTTTGATTCAAGGACAGAATGTGGGGCGGGGGGGGGGGGGATTTAGGAAGGTGAAAATAGTCTAGCCCTGAAATGGATACTGTGGACCTTTGAAATTTATAAGGGAATATTCTGGAAAACTTGTTGAACGTCTAAAGTTTCAGTTATGGCGGTGACGTAAGAAACCATGCTCAGGCACTGGGATTATGACGTATCCATTTCCTGTGTTGTTCGTGGCTGTATCCCCTGTATTTTCCAGCACAAATCCTACAATTTTTCCATTATGTAGCACAGAAGGAAGAGCAGACATCTTGTTGGTGGATGGGGTTTCAGGATACCGGCAGCTGTGACAGCTGTGGCCGTCAGCTGGGTAAAGCCCTCACTTACTGTGTTAGTTCCTATCAAACAAAATGCATTCCTTAAAGTGACCGTGCTACGCTAACCTCTGGGGGATGGGGAGCAAAGTGACTCAGAGAGGAAGCGGCCAGTGCATCCATTACCCAGATTGTGCGAGAAAGGGGTGCACAGGGAGATGGAGACGATAACTGAGAACTGTAGGACAGTTACAGGCGTTGCCGAAGAAAACTGGTGCCCTCTGGAGATTAGCCCAGTGCTGAGGCACTCCTTCAACAAGCTCCTGGACCTGGGTACCAAGGATGATCCTGAGGGCATTCAGTCTTCTTTCTGTGACTTCAGTCGCAAAATGGTTTTCATCCAACACGAAGGTGAAGAGGTTTTGGCCGAGGGAGTAGCTGCTGGTGGGGTTCCCCACTCATCGCCCTAGGCTCTAGGGAAAGGTGGCCGGCTACCTTCCTGTTATGGACTGGATCTTCGCATCCTCCCCTAACTCATATGTTGAAGCCCTACCCACGCCCCTCACCCCCTACACGAGTGTATTTGGAGATAGGGTCCATTTGATGGTAATGAAGGTCGTAAATGTCGGGCCCAGGTATGACAGAATACATTTCCTTGTAGAAGACATACCAGAGAGCTCTCTTTCTCTCCCCCTCTCTCTGCTGTGGGAGGATGCAGAGAGAAGGTGGCCATCTACAAGCCAGGAGAAGCTGTCACCTGAAACATGCTTGGTGGCACCTTGATCTTGGACTTCCAAGCCCCCAGGACTAGGAGAGATAAACTTCTCTCATTGAAACCACCCAGTCTGTGGTATTTTATCATGGCACGTCCAGAAGACCAACGCCGTCTCCGAGGACAGACTCCAGGTGACTTGACCTCTGATTCAAGAAGTTTCGTCACGTGCTTTCAGGAGTTGAAGCCCTATTACGTGATTTCCAGACAAAGAGAGGCCTGTGTTTTCACTCTTTACCAAAACTTTACTGAAACACCAGTGAGAGTGGGGAGTGCGAGTGGGAAAGTGGGGTAGAGAGAGGGAGAGAGAATCTTAAGCAGACTCCACATTGTCAGCACAGAACCTGACGTGGGACTCCATCTCACGACTCTGAGATCATGACCTGAGCTGAAATCGAGAGTCAGACACTTAATGAGGCCACCCCGGTGTCCTGATAGTGTTTTTAAATGCTCAATTCCGTAAGGACAGAGAGAACAGGAGAGGAGACCCCAGTGAAGACATTTTGGGCGCTGGAAAGCAGTGTGAGAGAGAACTCCGATTCAGTAGACCCAAGGAGAGTGAAAATGGGGAAAGCTGAGAAACCACAGGATTTTCATTGTTTACTTTCAGAAGGCGTGAGGACCAGGAACACTGGTTACTCTGGGTCTGTGGCAAATGCTGGGCCAAAAAGATGAAGTGGTTCAAATGTGTTTAAGAAGCAGGAAGGTCGCCAGAATCCCTGCCTGCCTTTGGGAGACGATGCACTTGCTTGTTGGGATGCTGGCAGGGGGTTAGCAACTGGTTCTCAAACAACCAAAAAACCCAAAAAAACCAAAAAGTGTCGTTTATAGCATTTGCCAGTTTCTGTGGTGTAAACGCTCCCACCATGGCCAATTTCAAGCTGCCACCATGACATCACCGAACACAGAGAAGAGAGGGGTATGACCCTTTTGTGTAGTTCCCCCCATGTAGAAGAAGTACGTTCGTAACCTCAAGAGCGTGGATGATACTAGAATAACTAGGAAGTGATGAAGTTTTTGGTATTTTTGGTTTACTGTAATTATTGCATGTTTATATAATTTAATTTTTAATAATGACTTTGTTTAACGACCTGCATGACAACGTATGGAAATTGAACGGTCGGCCCTTGTGAGTTGCAACAAGTTGGTCCCTCCCTATTATTGCCACTGGAGGAAGACTGGATGTTTCTTATCTATAGGATTAAAACAAAGGGTCTTTGGGCTTGGAAAGATGGGGCAGAGTTCAAGTTAGGGACCCTGAACCTGAAACAGTGAGATGAAAAGGAAGTCTACCAGTAACTCTAAACTCCTGGTCTTTATCTCCCACCCAGCTTCCAGTATTTGGTAGCCAAACCTGCTTCCGCCTGATGGGAGACCAGAGACATCTCCCCTGGGTTATTTGTGCAGCTGAAAAGAGGTGGCAGCTGTGGGAAGAAAGAAACCCTAAAGATACTGACTGACGTTGAGATTCCGCAAGGAAACCCACGGGGTAGATCCCCCTGGGGCGAGGACCATCATTGATAAGCCCCACCCTCACACACACAGCTTCTAATCGGCATTTGGAAGGACTCAATCTTACAAGTTAGTGTTCGCAAGATATTCGGGTAGAGCATGTACTGTGAAGGGCGCACGCATGCACGCACGTACACGCACGCACCACACAAAACAGCTACTTGGAAGAGACAGAAACTAAGCAGGAAGAGAGAGTCGTCTATCGTACAAACTTCAGAGAAAGAAATGAATGAAACAAGAAGATAGTGCTGAAAGAGGGGAAAAAAATTGGCAGAGCCCAAGACCAGCTCTTGGAAATGAAATGAAAAACGTTACAGCACAGTGGAAAGCTCAATTAAGAGTTGGAATTGAGAATATCTTCTAGAAAATTGAACAAATGGCAAGAAGTGGAAAAGTAGGAAAAAGGAAATTACAGGATCCACCCAGGAGGTGCAACAGAAGGAGGGGAGATTCATGGGAGGGGAGATTCCCAGAATTGGAGGATTTGCCGAACCAGATTGTGCAGGCCCGTGGAGATGTCGGGACGGTGAGGAATTAGACCTACGAATGAAAGCATTTGCTTATGAAATCTTAAAACACTGGGCAAGGTTCGGGATTCAGGGAAGTAGAGGGAAGCGGGGGAGAAATTTCTATCCAAAGGATCCGGAATCAGCACAGCTTTATATTTCTGTGAGTTAAAAGACAGGGAGTGATGCTTTCAAAATTCAAAGGAGAAAGGCTCCCTCGACACAGAATTGCCCACTCAGTAACATTGTCACTGACTCTGACGATGAAACAGACATTTCAGGTAGTTGAGGTCTCGCATTTTATTTTAGCCCGATGCACCCTTTCTTTGGAAGATGCAGAAGAGGGGCTCCAGCAAAGAAAAGGGGGGAGAAGGTCAAGAAAGTGAGTCCCCAGGCAGGGGAGCTGACGACAGAATCAAGTGGCCGGAATCCCAGGTCATTCGTGGCAGGGACACCTTGCAGTGAAGGCTGCAGGCCACGTCAGGCTCATGGGACGACTGTCCCTCCGGAAGGAAGACGATGTCCTTGGGAATGATCTTGTGTGGATGAACCTGATGGCATCCTTAGCCTGTGTGAGTGTATTGAGAGATTTACATACCTGCGGGGAGAGTCCGAGGTACGTACAGAACAAAACTAATTACCTAAAAGAGAAATGAACTCTGAAAACAACAGCTGTTAACGATCAGAAAACAAAACATTCTTCAGAAAATGCGTACTGGGGGGTGTGCTGCACAAAGCGGCCATGGAGAGTGATCATCTGGTCGTGGCAACGTAGGCATTCAGCGCTGATCTGACGAAACCGTGTGGCAGGATGCTGGGGGGAGAAGGTACGTGGAAATGTGCGTGTGTGCATGAGAGCATTGTGTGCACACACGTGTGAGTGCAAGAGAGTATGTGTGCACACGTATGCGTGCACACAGAGGAGGTGACAGGAAGGGGAAAGAGGATTGAGCCAGTTTCTCCCATAGTAGGAAGCAAAAAGATAATTACTAAACTGAAAACAAGAAGTGGCAATAGCAGTGTGTTAGTTAGATGATTCTTTTTTTAGACGGAAGAAAAAAAAAAGCCTTTAAAAGTGTTTGATTCTTGGGAGCAGAAATAAGGAGGTCTGGAATGGGAAGAAACTTCTGTGTAACAAGCCTTGTAGAATGAACGATTCGACTCTTTAAATCATCTTCATGTATAACTTTGCTAAAAATAAAACGCAAATTAAAATAAATCATGATACCAAAAGGCATTTCTGGAGAAATAATGAATGACGAGAGCTAGTTGCAGAAGTCCAAGACCCTGAAAATAAGCAGAAAGCCTTTGGAACGTATTTTTGATGCTTCTGAATAAAACTACACTCTTTTCTTTCTTTTTTGGAAAAAAAAACCATGTGTTTTATTTCATTAAAATTTATTTAATGGTAATTTATGGATGCATTTGAAAAACACTGTGGAGTGAATCAGGATGCTGCAGGAGGTTTTGTACAACGTGGTGCCATTTGTGTGAAATCTCCAAACATAAGATGATGTTGTTGGTTGGTTATGGATAGTTATGCATACAGCACGGTTACAGAAATCTCCGGGAGCATGGTCTCCAGCCTCGGGCGTGGAGTGTTTTGTGCAGAAGGAAGGAGGTAACCGGTATGTGAACTGAGCCTTTAGCCACATCAGATTCTTTTTTGACTCAGAGACAGAGAAGAGAGAGCTGAATCAAATACGGCCAAGTGTTGACGAAGTCTACTAACATTGACCCGTGGCTACTTGGACAACTTGCTTTATGTAGTTTTTGGAAATATTGGAAGTGTTTCGCAATTAAAAATGAAAGTAAAATTTTCATTTTATATACAAAAAGTTTTTTAAATTGGCCCTGGATATGACAACCTAGAATTACCGGGTCAGTCAATTTTTATCGACAGTATTGCTCACTTTTGTCTTCTGGTTTTTGTCAAGAGACAGCCCCAAACATCAACTCAACTATGGCGAGGGATAGACAAGATTTAGTGTTCTATACCACTTATCTGAAAGATAAAGTCCCACTTAGGAACGTATTATGTGGTGTACCAGTTCAACTTAATAAATATTTACCGAATTTCCACTTCATAAGAGACATGACGGAAAAAGAGCAGGGAGCGAGTCAGTGTCTCGTCCCCCCAGAAGACTGCCTCTCTGGGAGAGGGTGTGGTACAAAGTAGTGTTGAGGTGACAACAGTTGGAATCCGATTGACTCCTCAACCTCCCAGGGTTAAATACCGATTGGATTTCGGACTCGTTATTACGCCTCTCCGAGCCTCAGTGTCCCCGTTGTAAAAGGACAACAGTACCACGCGCCTCACAAAATTGTTGAGATTACATTAGCCAACCCAGCTTTAAACACAGGGGTTTGTACCTGGCACCGACAGTCAATTCTCAGTAGATGTTGGTATGATTGAAAATCGTGAAGAGGTTCGTGTTATAACGTGGGAGAAACCATCATTCACGACAGGGTGGTTCGCCCAGAAATACACGCACACACCTTGACGTGGCTGAGCATTTTTTTTGTCGGACTGAGAAATTCTAAAAAAAAAACCCCACCTTTCTGAAATTTTAGCTTGGAATTACACCTCAGCCCAGCTTCACGGACAAGCGATTTCTTAAGAAATTGGCACCTTTCCAGAGAAGGAGAGGTCTCTGTCAGTCGGGCTCCGATTCACTTAGGTCTTTACTTGTTTTTCAGTAGCAGAGACAGTCATTAAAGCCTCACTCTGGGGCCAGCCATAAAGCAGGCTTGAGTCCACAGGGAAGGGCCCTGCTACCTCCAGAGAACATGTAGAGTGAAGCCAGAAAATGGAAAAAAAGAATTTTATTTGCAGCTGAACTATGTCACTGAAATGTTTCTCCGGTGACAAACCATGGTAGCAAAGGAGAGACTCATTTGTTGGTGCCTGGATATTCATTCACCCACCAGGTGTTTAGTGAGCACCTACTATGTGCCTCACAATAGGCATAGCGTGAAGCACACAAGCCCACAACAAGGAGTAGACAACAGTTGTCTTAGCTTTCAGTAAGCTGACAGAAGCCAGGGAGATAGAAACAAAAACAAGGCAAGCAAATAAATCGAGGCAGTGGAAAGGTTTCGGAGGGTGCGGCAATCATGACTGAGGTGGTGGGCCACTTTGGACGGGAGCGTCTGGAAAGGCCTCTTTTAAAACAGGTTCTGTCAGATCTGAAATTGCAGTGAGGAGCAAAAGGCAGCCATGCAAAGATCTGAGCGAAGGGTTGTCCGGAAGAACACAGGAGAGGAAAGAACAGGTGCAAAGGCCCATGGGCAGGAACACGTTTGGCTTGTAAGAGGGCTGAGCACAGTGGGTGAGTGGGGGAGGCGCTGGGAGATCAGGTCAAAGACATAGCTGGACATACTCTTCTGAGCGGTTCGGTAAGACGCCTGCATCTTCTAACGGTACAGTGGCAAGGATCAGGGTTGTGTGCTGGGACCTGGTATGTGATTTGCATATTTGAAAGGATTATTCTTTTAGCTCAGAGAGCTACAAAAATAAGAGAAAGTTAAATCCAAAGTAAGTAAACCCAAAGAGAGGAAATAAAAATTAGATTAGAATTCAATGGAATAGAGAACATAAAACACTTGAAAACAAGTCAAATGAAGCCCAGAGGTGGTTCTTTGGGAACCTCAAGGAAACTGATGAAGGTCAAGCCAGAATTAATCAGGAAAGTAGAGGGAAAGACTTTGTCAGCAACGAGATAGACATCCGATGGACCCTACAGATACTAAGAGGATAATAAGGAAGTTTTTGAACAGTTTGATGCCAATAAATGTTACAGCTTACTTCCACGGAATGAATATATTGCTTGAAAGACACAAACTACCAAAGCTCTCTCAACAAGAAACGGATAACCTGGACAGTAGCATATCTGTTAAAGAAATTAAATTTGTAGTTAAAAACCTCCCCCTAAAGACAGTTAAAGGCCTGGAGGGTTTCACTGGTGCATTCTACCAAACATTCAAGGAAGAAATCGTGCAGATTCTATTCAGATTCTTCAAAAAAAAGGAAATGCTTCCCAAGTGTTCCCCCTGTGAGCAGGGGCAAGATGAAGGTTCCTTCTCTCTTCACTCCTGTGCACTGGGGGTTGTACGTTACACTGACACTGGAGGTTCTACTCAGTGCAGCAACTCAAGGGAAGAAAAGAGCTCCATACTGGAAAAGATGATGTATCAATGGCTTTATTCATGGATAATATTACCGTCTATACAGAAAATGCTATAGAATCTACGGAAAATCTGGTGGAACTAGGAAGTGAATCAACCAAGGTGCAAGATACAACATCAGTAGACAAAATATATTTCTAAATACATAATCAGAAAGTGAGAGAAACACCTTGTACAGTACCATGAAAATATGAACTACTGAAATACTTAGCAATACATCCAGCGTAAGATGTGAGAGACCTGTGAACTGAAAACTACACACCGTTGGTGAGATAAGCCGAAGACTAATTGGAGAGATACGTACTGCATTCTTGTGTCATTCGTGATATTGTTGTCAGTTATCCACACGTGGACCTCTTGTCTCAAGGCAATCCCCGTAAAGGGTCCAAGAAGCGTTTTTGGATACACTGACGAACTGATTTTAACGTGTGTACGGGCCTCAGAATTGCCGAAACAACTTTTAAAAAGGACAAAATTGGAAGACTAATGCTATCGTAAGACTTATTATAAAGCAAGAAAGAGTAGTGTGGTGTTGGCTTCCACATAGAGGAATCACAGTTGGATGATACCCATCTGTAAAAATATGACCCATACCTCTTGTAATATTAAAAAAAAACACTCAAAATGGACCGCTGACCTAAATACAAATCCTAAAAGTATAAAACCTTTGGAACACGTAGAATAATAAAATTTTTGGGTTAGAGCAGGCAAAGATTTCTTCAAGATGACAGTAAGACACAGCCCACAAAAGAGCAACCTGATACGTTCGACTTCATTACATTAAAAACTTGGGCCTTTAAAAAGGAAAAGACAGGGGCGCCTGGGCGGCTCAGTCGGTTGAGCGTCCGACTTTGGCTCAGGTCATGATCTCACGGCTTGTGAGTTCGAGCCCCACGTTGGGCTCTCTGCTGACAGCTCAGAGCCTGGAGCCTCTTCAGATACTGTGTCTTTCTCTCTCTCTCTCTCTGCCCCTCCCCTGCTCTCTCTCTCTCTCTCTCAAAAATAAATAAACATTAAAAAAAAAAGGAATAAACAGGGAAGTAATTGGGAGAATGTGTTTCTAAATGTTTATTTTGAAAGGAGAGAGAGCATGAGCAGGGGAGGGGCAGAGAGAGCGGGAGAGAGAGAATCCCAAGCAGGCTCCGCACTGTCAGCACACAGCCCGACGCGGGGCTCGAACCCACAAACAGATCATGACCTGAGCCGGATCCAGAGTCAGATGCTTAACTGACTGAGCCACCTAGGCGCCCCTGGGAGAGTGTATTTGTAAATAATATTTCTGATTAAGGATGTATTAATATAAAAAGAATATAAAAATAGAAATAGAACCTCAAGAATATGTATAAAAGAATGTAAAAAGAACCTCAAGCAAACGAACAAATGCTCACCATCTTTATTTATTAGGAAAGTATGAGTGAAAACCACAATGCGATATTGCGACATATCTCTTAGAATGGTTAATGTTGGGGCGCCTGGGTGGCGCAGTCGGTTAAGCGTCCGACTTCAGCCAGGTCACGATCTCGCGGTCCGTGAGTTCGAGCCCCGCGTCAGGCTCTGGGCTGATGGCTCGGAGCCTGGAGCCTGTTTCCGATTCTGTGTCTCCCTCTCTCTCTGCCCCTCCCCCGTTCATGCTCTGTCTCTCTCTGTCTGTCCCAAAAATAAATAAAAAACGTGAAAAAAAAAATTTAAAAAAAAAAAAAAAAAAAAAGAATGGTTAATGTTAAATGGCCGCCACACCAAATGTGAAGGTTCTGGGGCCCTCGTAAGCTGCTGATGAGAATACATAATGGTACAAACACTTGGAAAACATTCAGACATTTTTTTTTAAGTGTGAAACATACATCCGCCATATGACCCACCCATTCTACTCCTAGGAATTACCCAAGAAAAATAAAACAGATGTCTATACTAAGTCTTGCATGTTAATACTCGGAGAATCTTCATTTATACAAGGCAGACACTGGAAACCATCTAAAGTTCATCCACAGGGGAACGGAAAAACAAACTGGGGCGTATTCATACTGTGGAGTGCTAGTTGGCAATAGGGAGCCATAGACTGTTAGCATCCACTAAAGCAGGAATGCATCTCAAAATACGCTGGGGGAAGAAGTCAGACACAAAAGAGTGTCTGTTGTGTCAGTCTACTTTTTACTGCTATGAAATGCCAGAAGATGCAGGCTTGTGGGGATACAGAACAAATCAGTGGTTGCCGAGGGTGGAGGGAAGGTTGGTAGATGTCATGAGAAAGCCGTCCGGGCACCTGGCTCATCACCTTGTTTGTGACCGTGCTTTCACGGGTGTGTTCTACATGTCAAAACATCAAATTGTGTTTTTTGTATATTACATACTTTAAATGGGCTCAGTTTATTGCATATCAGTTATGCATAAATAAAGCTGCTAAAAAAGAAAAATAAGCCAGACCATTCTGTAGGCTAAATGGGGAACGAACTGTGGGGGAGCGGACAGGGCTGGAAGCCAGGGGTCCCACTGCGGGATCCTTGCAAGCGATGGGAATAGCTTTGGTATGGAGGTGGTCAGGGCCGATGGGAAGAGGTGGACTGTCATGGTAATTCTATGTAGAACCTCTGACTGTATTTGGAAGGGTGTAGGGAGAAGGGAAAATTTGTCAGTCCCGTGGTGGATTTAAAGCTTCATGGAAGCTGAACCAACCATATGGTGCTTTGGGGAGTCATGAATATTATCTTGACTCTTTCACTTCTGTCCAAGCATAGGACTGGAGGGATTTGGAAACAGAACTGAGCCCGGGTGTGGAGAGGCTCGCAGGTCACTGAGAATTTACCACTTGATGTAGGTGGCTCTTGAAGAACCCCTGAAAAGTTTTGGATAAGGCGATTAGACTGTTGATTTGGGGGTGGAGATGAAAGTGAAACTGTTGGTCAGATGGTCTGAGGTTTGGTGGGGTGTTTCATGTGGTGAGACTAGGTAGGGAAAGCGCGTGGGGTCTCAACCGGCAACTGTTGGAATAGAGACAGAAAAGCGATTGATGCAGGAGGGATGGTCTGTAGTGCCCTTTGACTGATACTGAGTTGAGTTGGTGAATGAGAAGAGGCTTCAGGGTTGGGCCAGGGGAAGGGTGTGGAATGTTCCAAACGTTAGCTGAAATCCAATCGTGTTGTGCATTTCTACGGCCCTCAACTGCTCAATACATTCTTTGATATGTATTTTTTGAAGAGATGTTGCCTCTGCAAACATCTCTGTATGGAGGCAGAGCACGGGAAACAAGTTCAGAGGGTTCTGGTTTTTACACAAACACGGAGGATTTACAGAGCCTATGGCAGAGTCCAGTTGGGATTTCCCCCCCCCCACCCCCCCCCCCCCCGCCCCCGCCCCCCGCCCCGGATCTGAAGATCTTTCATGTAAAGCTACGCTGCATACCAAGAATGAGAGGCAAGGGTGTTATTTTTTCTTGCAAGGTGGCAATATGCCCCCTACAGAGCCAAGCTGAATTGTGGTTTGTTTTATTTTGTGCTGAAGGATGGAGTGTAGGCAGGAAATGGTCTCAGTAGAGTTGTATATGTGTTTTGTTTTTGTAGCATACCAGTAAAGAGCCTTCCCCCCACCCCTCCCGTGTAGTAATTGATTTACCTTCCCTGGGTTAAGGGCACCGCAATGGAAATGCCAGTTCATTGGATCAAAGTGGTCAGCACTAAACTTGTTACATTCGATCCTTTTAAAACTTACTGGCGTCCTAGGAAACCACTGCTTGAGTATCGTGTAACCAAACTATAGATACTAATTATACGATAGCAGATGTTCCGCTCCAGAGGAATGTGTGCAGGGTGTGTCTGTAGGCATGGATGTATGATCACGCACGATCATGTTTAATGAGCCTGATAAGTTTCTGAAGCTGGATTTTCTTTCTTTGCTTTTCAGTAGACTCGTAAGCACAGTTCCGGAGAAGTTGCTCGTTAAGCTGTACAAAACTGCCGTGACATAGGAGACTTGGACCAGAGCTGAATGAATGATAGAAATGCATTTGATGTTGGAAGTGCCAGACAGATTTTGGTTCGGATGTTTAATTTTCATTGTATATGAGGAAAATTGGAAGGGGGTGGAAATAGCTAAATGCGGTGTTTCAAGTTGGCAGTCTTTCCTTAGTTCATTCATCGACGTACGTACGTCCACGATAGTATGACTTTAGTGTCAACCAGGTTAAGTGTCTTCATTTTCCACATTCATAGGAATCCTATGCTAGGTCGACGTGGGACATAAATTGATTTTTTAAAATACTGTCAGCATATTATGGTGTCATTTAATATATACCAGGTTGTGTTCAGCAGAAATTGGAATCAAAAACTGCAAAGGCTCTGTGGGGTTCAACTTGGCAGCAAGAGAGCTTAATTTTGATTCAACAGCTACCAAAATCCCTCATTAATTGGCGACACGGAACAATGATTTTAGACCTCTGTGCCAGCTTCCAGGTTTTCTCATAAACTACCAGACACCCATAGGCTTTGCTTCCCGTAATTTAAATTATGATATGCAGGGCACGGGGGCGGCAGGAGCATTTGGCTTTGCCGCGAAACAGCCTGGGTACCGAGTCAGTCACTTGCGAGTGACGCCCAGAGAGAGTAGGGGACAGCTCAGAGATGTTCAGCTAGTCCGTGGTGCTGCTCGGGAAAGGAGCTAGCTTTTCTGAGGCTTCAGGCTAGTGCGGTTTCCACTACGTTTGTGTGCCTTTCTGTTCCTTTGAAGCTTTTCCATGACGGGTCAGGACTGCAGGTGCAAGGCCTTAACTGTGAAAGCAACCAGAGACGGCTCTGTCTTCTCTCCCACTTCCTCACTTGCTCCCCTTAGCGTGTTTGGGGCCTCTCGGGAGAGACCGATCCAGTGGAAACCTTTGGTTATGTGTGTGTTTTTTTAAATCCTTATTCATGCCAGGAGAGCAATCGATTTTTAAGAGGGAGATCCTGTTTCACATACAAAACAATTAGGAGTTGCAATTTGCATAGTGCCGTTACATTAGCACGTTATAAGTAGAAAGAAACCGTGTTAAGCATAAGCCAGCCACAGCAGTAGGAATATTTTGAACATTCTATTTCAGAACCCTAAAAAAAGAAGAAGCCCCAAAGCCTCAATAAAAGAATGCCGTTTTAGCCAAACATAACTCCGTTCCATTGAAAGTGGCTATTTCGGTAGAGGAGGAGCTGTGCACGGGGAGCAGGGATCCGGCCGCCCCGGGGGGAGGGGCGCCTGGCCCTGCAGGTGCCTCCCAGGCCACTCCGGCTGGTTGACCCGACCCCCGTCCGGCGCCTCGCCCCGCACTCGGCCCCCAGTCGTCTCTGATGTCACGTCCCCCAGGGTCCGGCCTCAGCTCCGCTATTCAGCTGGCCTTCCACCTTTCCACGTGAAGGGTGTACCGTCGTCAAAGTTCATTTCATGCCACCTTGCTCCCCCGTGGCATGATTTAGGGTAGGCGCGCACAGGACCTACTGATAGGAAGGTCGGAAGGTTGTGCAGACGCCTTTGTGTGAGGTTTTTAGGCCGAGAGGAGACGGCTCGTTTCTGGGCGATGAAATAGAAGCAGCCACATTGAGTTTACGAAGTGTGGCATCGCAGTGCTGTGGTTTCCTCAAGAGAGGCTGTCAGCGGTTCGTCAGCCGTGGTGATTGACCGGCTGCTGCCCGTGAGTGTGCCTGCGTGTGTGTGCATGTGTGTGCCTAAGCGTGTGTGTGTGTGCATGTGTGTATGTGACTGTGTGCATGTGCATGTGGGACAGGGAGGGGGTCCGGAGGGGTAACAGGAATGTAAATGGCCCTCTTCTTTTCAGCTGGTTTTTAGTGGCCCCCAAACGTGGGAAAGGAATAGAAAAAAATCATACAGATGACGGCATCTAAGATGGGTACACCTGGTGTCCCGGGTGGCCATTAAAATAGAAAACGTTCTGATTTTCGTGAGAGTAGACGAGGACGCAGCAGATACGTGGTTTGTCGGTTTGTTCGTTTTCTGGCTGGTTTACTCTTTCCAGTTAGACAGTAACAGAAGTGGCTTGAGAAGCTATAAAAAGCTTATAATCAAACATTTTATTGGTTTCCACAAAAGACTTAGAACTCAGCTAGGTGGGCAGTTACAGTCAGCACTTAAGCATTTACCAACAAAGTGGTATTTTCTTCAGAAGACGTGTTTACAACTGCGAAGCTAATGGAAACTAAAACTTATTTGAATATTTATTTTTGACTCATTTTGAATGAGTATTTACTGATGTCCTAGGTGCAAAGTACAGAGGCGCACAGATTGAAAGAATGGGAACTGTTATAATAAACATTACTTTAGGGGCGCCTGGGTGGCTCAGTCGGTGAGGCATTCCACTTCCGCTCAGGGCATGATCTTGTGGTTCGTGAGTTGAAGCCCCACGTCTGGCTCTGGTCTTGTGGTTCATGAGTTCGAACCCCGCGTCTGGCTCTGTGCTGACAGCTTGGAGCCCGGAGCCTGCCTTGGATTCTGCGTCTCCCTCTCTCTCTGTTCCCCCCCCTGCCCCCTGCTTGCACTTTCTCTCTCTCTGTCAAAAATAAAGATCAAAAAAATTAAAAGAAATAAATATGACTTTAAAACAGTTTAAGAAGAACCAAATTTGAGAGAAAGAGAGCGGTGCTATCGTCAGATGCAGATGGCAAGGACAGTGACAGGGAAGGGACAACATTATCGGTGACTTATTTCTAGCTACATTTGGGAAAGGTGGGGGGCAGGAGCCAGATTCTGATACATTAACCTGTGCCATTGGCTTGTAGCAATAAGGAAGAACTTTCAAAATTCTGTTTTAAGGATCATGATCGTTGCAAGCACGGGGAAGGGCTGTGCAGGTAGAGGCACAGCCAGAGCCGGGCCGTCGAGCTGGCGGGGTGAGGGGTGGGGGTTGCTGAGTGCATTTCCAGGCTGGGGCCTCACTGCTGGGGGGGCAGCGGAAGAAGGGTCCTGGGACTGTGCTCACAAGGTCTGGATTCTTTCTCCTCTCTGCCATGGAGAGCTAACTGGGAGAGGGAACTGATGTGCTTCATTCATTTGAGGCTCAAATCCAGTAACGTAAGGTCAGTTCGTGAATGGTAGAATGCTCTGTCAGCATGAAGCATGGTCCTACGATAGATCGGCAGGGCATACCGGCAATCTGGCCTTTGGGATTATTTCAGCCATGTATTCCCTGCCTTCTGCGAAGAGAAACCAAACAGAAGATGCTGGAATGTCGTTTGCTTCACTCAGAAGGAGTACAATGTCATTATAAACACCTCTGAGAATGAACAGACTTCAGTCCCTCAAGTCATGGCTTGCTGGGCTTGGGTATAAAATGGAGCATGTGGCTAGTCCCAAAAGGGCGTTCCAGCAAGTTTAGGGTCAACAACGTTCATGCGTCACGAGGATGAAAGCCAGTCGAAGCCACGTAAAAGGAGGTGAGTGTTAGTGCAACACAAATGGAAAACAGAGAAGCCGTGGTGAGAAGGCGGACGGGAAAAGGTTAATTTCAGGACTTGAATTCTGAGCTAGCCTTGGAATAGGGGACGCAGGAACTGGTGAGCTACTGGGGTTAAGGGTCAGAAGCAATTATCTCTGGAGGCGGTGGAATTCAAATAGTTACTAGGCCTGCGGGCGGGAGGAAATGGAAGAGAAGCCAGAAGTCCAGATCAAGGAGGCAAGATCTGGCTAAAGGACCAGTACGGGATTTGGAGGAATTTCTAAGCAAGGCGGTGGCACAGTGGAATTGATCGCGGAGGAGGAGCGAAGTACCATCTGGCATCTTGGTGGAGGGTGAGTGGAGGCGGGGGGGCTGGGGAGTTGGGTAGGAGGTTACTGAAGGGGTAAGGTAGCAGTCGAGGGAGGCTGTGGGGCCACGTGAGGAAGCGAGACAGACACGTGGACAGACACGTGCTTCATGGAAACCGCCAGTTTGGGTCGCCCTGTGTCTGGATTACAGACAGCCTGGACGATTCACGTGGGGCGTGTCGTCTTTAATGCCCGGTAGAGCGAGGCGTGGATCTGGTTGTGCCGTGGGTCCCATGATGCTGTTGGATTAACGAAAGTCTCCTTCTGACCCAGAAGGTCTGTATGCTGTTGTGTTTCCGTCCTGTATCGGCATGTTAGCCAGTCCCCCTGCTCCTAGCGTGTCAACACTCATCAAGCTGTGGGTTTCGGCAGGCAGTAACTGAGGTCCCGGATAAGGAGTCAAATGGCCTGATGAGTACCTTCTTGAACCGTACGCTTCATGCTGGGCATGTCTCTAGGCACCTCATAGGCATTACTTCCACTGTTTGCCACCATTTGTTACTATGGGTCCGGTACTGTGTGCTAAGTACTTGACATCTCCTGACGTTTTCCTCCATCAGGAAATAGCTAGTGTTCTACTCCGCACTTTGACAGATGAAGGAGCTAAGACAGAGTTCTACTGGAGGTATTGCCTTAGTGAAGCAGAACCAGTTCTTCATACCACTGTTAGAGCACTCTGCTCACATAACATACCTTATCGATTCCTTAAATGAAACACAGAACAGCTCTCAGGGGAGTCCAGAAGAACTATGACTGAGTTTTCAAGTTATTCCCTTAGACATGATTCCTGCTCTGTGTTCAGAAATGAGTCAGGAACGTCTTTTTCTTTCTATGGAGATTTTCGGTGCTTCTCCACGACTGCTGTGACTTTCGGGGCCGTTGGACCATCAGCTGCCTCTTGAAGTAGCAAAGCCTTGATCACTGGAGAGTTGTCGCTAAAGCTCTGTGAGCACTTAGTGCAGATGACATCGAGTGGCCTTAGAGATCTCTTCCAACCCCGAGATGCTTTGAGATCCTAAGTTCCATTAAAACTATTTCGGGACACAGTTAAGAGTAGAGCAGCAATTTTTAGGTCAGTGTTTTATAGCTTTTGGCCAAAAGCCGTCCAGAGGTTAACGGAGCAAAGAGAAGTGGGTATAATAGGATTGGGGGAAAAAATTGGAACACGAAGTTGGAGTAACTTCTTGTTCAAAAGTAAGTAGCCTTTAAGGGTAAACTTCACAAAAGAAACCCTCAGATCAGTGTCGCCTATGCTATTTCGATTTTACAATATGAAATAAATTTAATCTGTGATTTTTTTTAAAAAGCCAGTAAAAAAAAAAAAAAGGTTCTACAAATGTTTGTACTCAGCAAGCTTCTATAATAGCTTAGGTTCTCAAGAAAGCATTACAAATGATAATCATTCTGTTTATCGTCATTACAGAAAGCTTTCACATGACTTTTTTCTCTACAGTTTTTACGCTAACCCCATGAGATAAGTATTATTATTAGCATAAGTTTTCAAGGCTCAGGAAAGTAAAGAAACTCGTCTAAAGACAGTGGCTGGATTAGAACACAGATCTGACTCCTGTCTCTGCCCTCTGCAGCCTACTGTTGTTCTCATGGCCTCTGCGGAATATTCTATTTTACCTGTAGTAAATAAATACATCTGTTATGCTTATTTAGGTGTTGGCTTGCCATGGAGTTAGAGCATCCTTGCTTAGATAAGCGAGGTTAATTGAAGGGAGATAGCAGCATATCGGTTCTGAATGTTAAGCTTCAAATTATTTTGGAACCTGGTCTCTTAGTAACTGAACGTGTGGCTCTTACATTTTAGATATAATAGAAAGAAAATCATGGGAAATCCTAAGCCATATCTTAGAGTTGAATAGAGGTTACTTTGGTCAATGAATAGTTAGCCTTAGAAGTTTCCATTTCTTTCTCAGCTCTGAATACAAAAAAAGTGTCTTGCCTCAGTAGTTTGAAAGTGTAGACTTTTCAGTGCTCACTTGGAAAATCCGTATTATTTTTAACGTAGAGGGTATGTTGTTCCTATTAATCAGCATGGCTCGCTTGTACCAAATTATGTCTTAGGTAAGGAAGAGTTAATTTTTTTCAGCGAGTGATGGAAAAAGAAAGGAAATGTGCACAATCTTTTAAGAGTTGTCTGCCTTTGTGGCTTTTATTCTTCTGTCCTTATGCCTAAAATATAAAGGCATTTTATAAATCTTAATTTTCTCAGTAGTTAGAGAAATCTTCTTGACTATCTCAAATGCCCAATTAAATCGGAACAAAAATCTGGAGGATTAAAAATCCAAATTTTAGACTCATGGTGTAGACCTGGGCACAGTGAAACATGCTTATCAAAGAAAATGAATCATGCCTGAGCCTCAGAAAGCTCATGTATTGATAGAGAAATTTGGGACAAAATAAAAACACATACAACCACTTTCTACTCTAATTTAATGACCCTGTTAATTTCCTGCTTTGAGTTTTGACATTATTCCAAGATGGACTCTCTAGAGAGTGTTCAAAGTCATGGCCTAAAAATACCATGACGATTTTAACCTCACTACAAGACAAAATGTTCTGTGTCACAGCAAGTCCGTGTTGATGGACTCTAAAATTAAGGCAAAGCGCTTTGAATTACGTTGGGAGGTTTTAGATTTTTAAATAAGGCTTTCGGATTCATATTGACTGAATTATATTTTCATCAGCAATCCAGGAAAGTTATAATTTATGCCCATTCATGGGGAAGTAAGTACCCATTTGCCAATAGGAAACTTCTGTCTCATTTCATGGAAAGAAATAGTCATCATGAACTTGGGTATGAAAGTTTACAAATAAGCAGAGGTCCCAAGTGCCCCACTATATTTTTGTCAGTAAGATCTTAATTTAAAAGTTGTCCTTTTATACTTGGAAGCCTTGGAAGCTTATTAAAGCTTGTTTTTTTTTTTTTTAATTTTTGTGAAAGTCAGTTCTGGACAGAGTAGTGGAATTGGCTGTCTGGAATCGAGAACCTTATTTATATCTCACTATAAATAACAAAGCAGTGCGTGTACTCACGGTCCCAAGATCACTTCTATTTTAATAGAGAAAATTACCTTCGGCTAAGTAACGATGAAGTATTTAAGTATCAGAGGGGGTGAAGATGTTGGGGGCACGGAGATTCAGATTTTTCTGATCTTGCAAAAATCGCGACAAACTCTAAGGTCCACCGTGAAGAGGGAAAGGGGTAGAAAAGGATGTCTAAAGTCCTGAAGTCAGTCTTTAAATATGCCACTATTTCCTGTGGGAACCAGATCCCTTTTTTTCTCTCGGCCCTCCTCTGGAATCTATTCATATTGTTTCCTCACTGCATTTTCTGGTCCCTGTTTGTCAGCTGCTTGCCGACGCTGTAAAACTCAGGGATTTTCTCAAGCACATAGAGAGAGGAGTTTGTATTAGATGTTTTGCAGTGGCCATTCTAGTACGATGCTCTATGATTTACATTTCTGTAATGAACTTGGTACATTTGATGTAGATGCCTAATAGACCGGGCAGAATCTTCAGTAAACAGCTCTCAGTTTTGCCTATTAGCTGGCTTGCCTCACATGTACTAAACGTCCCTGAGTCATTTTGCAAAGATGATTTAATAAAGCCGAGAGACACTATCAATTTCCCATTGCTGCTCTAACAAATTACAGGCAGTGGCTTAAAACAAGACAGAATTACCTTGTGGTTCTTGTGGAAGTCTGATGAGGGTCTCCCTGGGCTAGAGTGGAGTAGGCAGAGCTGTGTTCCTTCCTGGAAGCTCTAGTGGAGACCCCTTGCCTTGCCTTTCCCAGTCTCTAGAGACTGCTCGCATCCCCCAGCTTCGCAGTGGCCCATCCAGCCTTCTCTCATGTGGACTCACCCACTGGTTCTCTGCCTCTCTGCCTTACGAGGCCCCGTGTGATTACGTCGGGCGCATGTACGTGACCCAGAGTGATTCTCTCCATCTCGAGGTCTGCACCCTTAATAATATCTCTCATTCCCTTTTTACCATATAAGGGAATACAATTTCAGGTTCCAGGGATTATAAAGTGGACATCCTTGGGGAGCCATTGTTCTGCCTCCCATGGGCTTGGAGAATTTTTGTTGAATGGTTCAGAATGGTCTTTGATAGATGAAATCATGGTGTACCATTTTTGCGGATAGACTTAGCTGTAACTTTGGGCTCATGATGTTTTGTTTCTCCACATTACACACCGTTGGTGGCATATTTGAGCTGTCTCTCATGAAATACCTGTAGTAGTCGAGAAGTTTATTACAGACAATAATAGCCTTCACTGAGCACTACACTAGGAACTGAGAACTTTTTATGCCTTATTTCCCTTCGTCCTCACAACAACCCTCGGCAAGGATATTAACTTTCTCCTGTTTTTAATATTTATGTGTTTGTTTACTTTAATGTTTATTTTTGAAAGAGAGAGTGTGTGTGAGCGAGGGAGGAGCAGAGAGAGAGGGAGACATGGAATCCGAAGCAGGCTCCAGGCTCCGAGCTGTCCGCACGGAGCCCGACGTGGGGCTCGAGCTCACGAACCGCGAGATCATGACCGGAGCTGAAGTTGGATGCTTAACCAACTGAGCCCCTTGGGTGCCCTTCTCCCATTAAAAAAAAAAAAAAATTAAATTTATTTTAGAGTATGGGAAAGAGGCGCAGAGGTGCTGAGAGAACGAATCTCAAGCAGGCTCCACACTCAGCACGGAGCCTGATGCAGGGCTCAATCCCATGACTCTGGGATCGTGACCTGAGCCAAAATCAAGGGTTGGACGCTCAACCCACCGAGGCGCCCCAACTTTCTCCTATTTTATAAATGATAAAATTGAGGATTTGAAAATTTAAGTAGTTTTCCCAAGACTACCCAGGATTTGGGACAGGAACACAGGTTATGGGACAGCAACACTGGTATCCTTGTACACGTTCAGAGCTCTTTGAGGATGGGGGTGTTTATTTGCAAATCTCATCCGTGACACACCGTCCACAGTGGGCACTAAATGTACATTGGACTCATGAATACTAAGACACTCCAGTAAAGTTTTGGCCAGTGCATTCAATGGTGAGATAAATGTGGGCTTAATGGCACAGGATTAAGGAACCCCTACATTTATGGCACTTAATGTTCTCTGTGATGCTGATTACTGGCCCTAGCCTCAAGAGTAGGCCCTCATCACTGCCATCCCTCTGCCCCTGGTATTGTATGGACATCTGTCATATCTTCTGCTATACCTCTGGTGTTATCTCCCAGCTGAACATTTTGGCAGCGACTTTGGAAACATCTGCTGCCCTAGCCTAAGAACAAAGTGGCTGCTCCCTCGCAAATGAAATTGGCAGTTCGCGCTTTAATCTTCTTTAGGAATCCCTTTGGTCTAAGGCCACAGGACTAAATCCTCAGAGTCTGGTCATCCCACATATGTAGCGAGCATGTGAAAGGCTGTCTGACAGAACAAATTTGACGTTCGGCGGCGTGACCTTCTCCCCGGCACCAGGGAGGCATCCATCGTACTGGGATGTCACCTGTAGACCATTTCAGCAAAGCATCAAGAGGTTCTTGTTCAGACTCCAGTTGTAATCCCGACTCTGGCAGATGACAGCCTGCCTGGTGATGTTGGGCAAGTTCCTTAACCTCTTTGGAGAGAGTAAAGACCGTGACCTAACTCAGTCGATTCTTGTGGGTTCACGCATAGGATTAAGATTTGGTATCTGATCTCTAAGGAAACCATGGTCTCTTGAGGGAAAACTCACACGTAGTGAATGGATTCCCATATATCAGAATTACAAGCTGGATAATCATTACCCGTTGTACCTTTTTTGGGTCTTCTTCAAAGAAAGAATAAGAAGCAGCTTGGGACATCCAGGTTATGATCTGATGCTCAAAGCTAGGCTGCAGAGTCCTTACCAACTGACTTGACGCTTTAAAACTAAGCCGTCTTGTTCTCTTGTTGGGCACAGCCTCCAGACTGTCCATTTCAGACGGGGCCACCGTGCGAACAACAAAACACCAGACACCTTCCTCTCTCACTAAACGTGTGACTGCTGCTTCTTCACCACTTACGACTTTGGGCGTGCTGTTGCCTCTAGATAAGATTGATTGACTATTTGATTATAGAATTGCCCCTGCCTTCTGACAACAGCCAACCTAGAATGAACCTCTGCTTCCTTAGAACGTCGTCAAAAGTAGCCAGCGAGAGCCCGATCCTGTTTCTTTCTGACACCTGCTTATTGAAACGCCTCTTAGCTCTCTGTGATGGGCATTCTCCTTCTCTGCACCGAGTGACAAACCCAACTTGTTCAACCACAGCTTGTGATCTTGAGCTCAAGGGCACTGACATTTCCAAAAACTAATTCAATTAAGGACTGCAGGCAGACAGAAGTCAAATCACAAAATTCTGTAGCAGTCTTTAACTTGTTCTCCAAAACTCAGTTTTATTATTTCCCTTCATATATATGGTTTTAAAACTCAGTACAAGGAGAAGGGATCATAATAGAAGAACAGGATCACCGTCCGTTCCCAGTCCCAAAAGGCAACATGATATGGGTGTCAGCCTACTCATTTTAGTCAGAACCTTGACTGCTGTGTGTAATTTCCAAGAACGCTTGTTCTCTGATTACCCTTTCTTCATTTTATTCTCTTATTCCCTTGGACTTTGTCTATGCAATATCCTCTTGAAAGTCTTATCTGAGGACACAAATTTGATGTCATTATGATTCTTATTACAGTAATAATTTTCCTGTCCCTGAAATGTGTGTGTGTGTGGGGGGGGATGGGTGTGGTGGTTGCTTTCACTTCTGTCTTCTGGAAATGATCCTTATTTGCCTGTTCATCTTGAGGATAGAATGAAGATTCAGGAAGGGCAACCCTTGTCTGTTGGGTTCCTCCTACCTTGGATTCCTAAGTGCCAGAATGCTAAAGATTCTGTCCTCGTTTACCAAGTTGTAGTTCTGTCCGAATTGTAAGCAGTCACATATGAAGGTCTTATATGAAAGCTGTCATCTGTGATGATTTCACATGTGGAATTTGTTTTTAGATTAATGACAGTGTGGCGTCAACCTGTAAGAATGTAGGGCTTTAACCCTGATTGTCCTATGATCGTTTTGTTAGTTTCCAGAAAACAATAGGGTAACTCCCAAAAGGCTGGACTACAGATTTAAGTTGCTATCTAGTGGCCAGTCTAGTTTGCATTTCATTGCCTTTTTCTTTTTTGGGAGAGAGAGAGAGAGAGAAAAAGAGAGCGCAAGCCCACATACGTGTATTGGATGGGGAATGGAAGAGGGAGACAGAGAGAGAGAGAGAGAACCTCAAGTAGGCTTCACAACGCGGGGTTCAATCCTGTGACCCCGGGATCATGACCTGACCGAAATGAAATGTTGGATGCTCCAACACCTGTCTTGACTTCTTGGACACAACTACTCAACACATTCTATTATTGTGCTCCTTTTAGTTCTACTACAAGGAAGCTCTCCCCTGAGTTTATGTCTGACCCTAATGTTCTTAGTACCTTATGTATTTATATTTCCATTTAGTTCTCACACTGACCGTATGAGTCAACTTACACAGATTGTCCGTATAGCTTTTATGATATTGGCACTTCAAATCTTTCCTTTACATTAAAAACGTGAAAAATTTTCATGATCATTAAAGAGCCTGGTTAGAGTTAGGAGTCTGGGTATCCATTCCTCATCAAGTTCCATTTTGGTTAAACCCAGACTTGCACATATACCCAACTGTTCTCACATATTGATTTGAACTCTAAGGTCACTGTTTGCATGGAAATCAAAGGCTATCCTAATGTTTAGAAAAATAGCGGAGGTATTTCTATCAGTATCTTTACGTGGGACATTAAAATTACCTGACTTTCCACTTACTGTGCGTTGTCATAAGTTATTTTATCTACTTTGCATCTGTGGCTTTGCTTTGGGAAAGTATGGCTGTTTACACTTGAACTCCTAATTTTCAAAGTAAGGAGAAAAAAATCCACATTCTGCAAAATCCGTGGTGGCAGCTTGACCCCCCAGGCTGAATGGGCTGAATGGAGTCCAAGATGAAATGCCTGGTGTCAGTCTGGGCTTACAGTACGGAACATAGAATTGCAAAGCGAATGCATCTAGTTTCCTGGGGCCTGATAAACAGCCTTCTGTAAAATTTTACTTTTAATTGCCATGGGAATATATTCTCCATTCGCAGTAATTGAAATTAAATACTTGGTAGTTAGAAGTTAGATTTTATTGCTTATTTAATAAGAAAGAATAAGGCAGAGCGTTTAAAAAAGAACGGTGAAAATTCAATATTCATGTCTCAAGCTTAGTGCTAATAGGCATTGATTTAGCAGCAAAGACCTTCATTTGACGCAAGGTTATGCCAGTATAACGAAGATAAATATATTTTAACGGGAGTCATTTTTAGTTGCCGGTAATGATGGTCAGCGAGGCGACGTCTTGACTTCCAGGTTTTAATCTGACTCTCCCTGCGGCCTTTTGCGAACTGCTTGCAGTTTGAGTCCTGGTGAATTTTTCAGGCGATCTTATAATGACGGTGATGATGATGGTGATACTGGTGTTTCGCATTTGTAAGCACTCTGTGGCTCCTGACCCGCTTACATGTATCATCTCATCGCCTTTACCACCAGCTCCAAGGTTTTCGGAGCGGGAGAACACAGGACTGTGCTTCAGTATCTTCCTGCAAAAGCCAGGAAATCTGAGGGGGTGACAGATCTCTTTCACTTACGGTTTTACTCCACGGTGGAGTCAGGTGAGAAAGTCGGGCGGGTCATCAAGGAGAGAGCTGCCCCGGTCTTCGTGAACTTGGTAGTTGCCAGTGGCACTAACTGGGCACCTCTATGCCATATTGGAGCTGTGCATGCATTTTATTTTGCCAGCGTGGCCTTTTGGAAGTTTAGGATGTAATGCCCTCTGGTAGTCCAAATCTACCCACCACCCCGTGTCTATTCTCTGCCACTGGCTTGCGGGTACTCATTAGTTTGGACTCCCCAGTTCTTTTATTTTTTAATGTTTATTTATTTTTAAGAGAGAGAGAGAGAGTGTGGGAGGGGGAGGGGGCAGAGAGAGAAGGAGACACAGAATCCGAAGCAGGCTCCCGTCTCCGAGCTGTCAGCACAGAGACTGACGTGGGGCTTGAACTCACGAACTGGGAGATCATGACCTGAGCTGACGTTGGACGCTGAACCCACTGAGCCACCCAGGCGCCCCTGGCCTCCCCAGTTCTGAAGGAAGGATGCCTTGTTCCCGGTGCCTGGGGAACGGCAGTCACTTAGTGTTTTGTGTGAGTAGCGTCCCCAGGAACCTGTAAGTGTGGGCCACTCTGAAGACATTGGAGTTTTCCACCACAGTGATGCGGGGGATGGAGAGAGACCTCATGGTGCCAGGGGCACACAGGAAAGACTTCGAGGAAGGCGGGACTTCAAAGATGGACCTTCAAGAGTGCATTTTATTCTGAAGGTTTGGTTCAGAGGGTCTGACTCATAGGAAACAAGCGGAAAATTGGGGACCTGGTTTGTTTAGAACTTGAGTAAATCACTGCTTGTATTTATCCTACTTAGTCACCAATCCAATCGTCCCGCTCCGAAGCCGGTGAGTCATCCTAAACCTGTTGTCTCTTCCACCCCATTTGGCTGTTAGAGATTTCTATGGGTTTCCTTTGTAAATATTTCTCCAGTAACCTCTCTACTGTGTATCATTAGAGACTCCGTTGTGGCCAAGGCCTTAATCATTTTATGACAAATCGTCTGTCTCTGTGACCATGAGACTCCCAGCCCCAAAGCCTTCCGTGTCTCCCCAAAGTCTTGGTAATAAAAAGAGAGCTCTGGAGCGCGACCGAAAAATATGCCTTAGCCCCTGCATTTCCCTTCTTCATGATCTCTTGACATGCACTTTCCGTCCCAAACGGTTAGAGCTTCCTTTTAGATGCACCCTTATGTTCTGTGTCCTATACCTTTGGCCCTGTTATTTTGTGGCAAATACACTTTCCCCACGAGGCTGGCGATGTCTTACTGCCCTTTGAGGCTTCTATCTAGCATCACCTTCTTCACAGTTTTTTTCCAGGTCTCTTATGTTGGAAAAATGGGGAACTCGATTTGGAGACAGTGGGGAAACTCCAGGATTTTCTAAGAGCATATCAGACTTCTCTTGTGCCTGGGTGCCCATGTTATTAGCCCATGCTGCTAACCGTTAGCCACATCAACGACTAATTGTACGCAGGTATAACCTACCAGCCTTGGTTCCATCCCCCTCTCTCTCTCTGCCTCATCCCACTTCTGAGGTCTCCTTACGTGTGTGAAGCTGGAAGGTGTGTGACCCCTCGTAGGGACTCTAGACCATTGTAGATGGACTCCAGCATCCAAACATCCTCTTCTTCTGTGTCTCCCCCAGGCAGTGGGAGGCACATTTTACAGGGATCTGGGGAGGGTCCCCTCTGTTGCTCAACTACAGTTGCCCAGCATGGTCACTCTACCAGTGACCGAGTTGGCACTCCCCACCCCGCCCCGCTCCCTGCTTGCTGCTCTCTTCTACCTTCTGGAGAGGTCTTTGGCCAGTTCCTGCAGAGAAGCTATCTGCACTCAACCTGTCTTCTCAGTCTGCTTTCTGGGAGACCCCAGGCTAAGACAGAGGATACAAGAGCACAGGCCTAGGCAAAGAAATGAGATTCTCGACTTCTGAACGTATTCTTTTATAAAATTGACCTGCCCGAAACAGTATGTGAAGGGGTGAGCAATAAAAAACTTCAAGCATAAAAAATATTTTACATTCTATGGGGGATGTAGAATAGAAATAGAGTTTCATCCAGAAGAAAAAGGAATTCCGAGCTTTAGGAATTTAGTCATGCATTTTAAAAATTGGATGATGGAGGACAAAAAGCGATACAACCATTTCATTTTGAAATGTCAGTATTTATTCCTTGCCAGAAGTTACATCCGTGGCAACTATTTAAACTTGGGATGAGAAATATTGGGTGCCAGTTAAAAAATAGGAATGGAGGGACACCTGGGTGGCTCAGTCGGTTACATGTCTGCCTGTTGATTTTGGCTCAGGTCATGATCTCTTGGTTCATGAGGTTGAGCCCCACATTGGGTTCTGTGCTGCCAGCACGAATCCTGGTTGGGATTCTCTCTCTCCTCCTCTCTCTGTTTCTGCCCTACTTGTGCGCTTGCTTTCTCTCTCCCTCTCTTTCTTTCTTTCTCTCTCAAAGAAATAACCTTAACAAAAATGACACTCTTTAAGTTTCTGTGCAGGATTCTCAAAGCAAATTGGGGATGGTTGAGATAGCCCGCCATATTCATTTGTAGCTTGTTTATAGTCAGTTATTCCAGGTCCACCTTTTCTTGCCTCTTTGTTCTTCCAGAAGAGAGAAAATTGCTTTGTGGATATTCTCGGAAAGCCGAGAGACCAAACGTTTAATAGGGAAAATTCTGGACCTTTCTCAGAATTTAAAGAAGAATGAGTTCTACAAAGAGATGATTGATTCATTTATTTGTTTGAAAGGTTAATTCAGATATAAAATAATTCTGGGTGCTAAGTGGATGCAGAGACATCTTGAGACTTGAAGATTAAGAAGTAGAAAGCAGTCTCCCATTGTGAAAGAAGGAAAAGGAAACAAACACACGCTCTAAAAGTCTCGAAGAGGCTAGAAAAATGTACCGGGCACACCGATAATTACCAGAAAGGAGTAAATACTTTGACTATTTATTGGCCAAAATGGCATATGATCGTCAGAATTTAGTAAGATTTACTTGTCTGATCCAACTTTATTTCCTCAGGTAGAAGGTCAGCGTGTCCGGTCCATTGTCACTGAGCTTTTTCCTATTTTAGTGTTTAACCTGGCAATGGAGTAGGTGATATATGGCCAAAAAAATAAAAAATGGCCTGTTGCATTTTCTGTTCTGAGATATGTTAAAGAGCTATTTCCTGAAGTTTCATTGATTTCTTTTTCTTCCATCAAAGGCCTAATTGTCTTTCTGTATGTAAAGCTCCATCTCGACAGACTCTCATGAAAGTATCACAGGCAGATTCACCAGTTTAGCTAGAATTGACTGTAAGTCATGGCTCGTGTAAGGTTTGTCTTGTTCCGCCCACAGAACTGGCAGGTAAGTGTGGAAGGATAAGGTATGGTTTAGTTAGTTGTTACTTTATTTACTTATTTAATATTTATTTATTTAGTTAGTTATTTAGTTAGTTATTTCTCTTTTATACTTTAGAGAGAGAGAGAGAGGCAGAGGGAGAAAGAGAGAATCCCAAGCAGGATCCACACTCAGGGTGGAGCCAGACATGGGGCCCAGTCCCATGACCCTGGGATCATGACCTGAGCTGAAATCAACAGTCGGAAGCTTAATGGACTGAGCCGCGCCGGGGCCCCTATTTAATTGTTTCAAGATGCCCGTGACCGTATCAACATGACAGTCTCCTAGTGCCACTCTTGGTATATGGATCATATAACTTCTTTCCATTCAGACAGCTTTGATGGAACACGTACTAGGTGTGGTTAAAAAAAAAAAAAAAAGGCTCCACCAAGTATTTAGAAATGCTCCCACCCTGTGCAGGCTTCCTGAAAAGACTTTGGAATTCTTTTCTGTTGTTTTGGGGAACGGGGGAGAGACCGGTCCGGCAGAATTTTAATGTCAGGATAATGACTTAAGTAAATATTGTCTGTAATAGGTTTTCCCAAGAAATGATCGCACGATCAAATATGCAATAAATGGCCCCTTTATTTAGCTTAGAAGGACCCACTTGACCCCACGATACACACACTTTAGCCCAAGAAATAAACAAAAATCCAAATTCCCCGTAAACTCCATGTGTGGGTTTGGACTGAACAGCAACAACAGAAAACTTGAGCTGAAGCTCCCTTGTCTGGAGGGATATTAGACATGGATCCTTCTAAAATCGGAGGCAGAACCTCTTCCATTTCCTGATCTCCACTTTGGATCACCAGGGTTTGGTTCTGATTGGACCAAATAGCTACTTGGCTGCTTTTTGCCTTGGAGCACTTGGCCTGGGAGGAGAGATTCCTGGTTTTCAGAGTCAGGGGGCACAATCACATATACGTACACGTATGCGTGTGCGTGTAGATACATGTATATACACATGTCTATGTTTCTACACACATAGGTGTAGCATCATGAGATCATGGTCTGTGCAGAAATCAAGAGTCAGGTGCCTAAATGGCTGAGCCACCCAGGTGCCCCTATTTGCTTCCAGATATGTACAGCCCCACATATACGTATATGTATATATCTCCATAGATCCACACGCATATTTATTTATTTAAAAAATTGTAAATGTTTATTCATTTTTGAGAGAGAGACAGAGTGCAGGTGGGGGAGGGCAGAGAGAGGGAGGGAGACACAAAATCTGAAACAGGCTCCAGGCTCTGAGATGTCAGCACAGAGCCCCACACGGAGCACGAACCAATGAACCGTGAGATCATGACCTGAGCCGAAGTCGGACGCTCAACCGACCGAGCCACCCAGGTGCCCCCCGTCTACACACATATTTAGTATATCCCACTTACTTTCAAATAAAAATGTTAAGTCAATTTAGAATAAAAGACACCTATTTAGTAAGATTAGTAAAAGAGACGTCGAAGAATGGAACCGTCAACATCTTACACGTCACAAATGTCGTCATCATAGGGTTGTTTCTCCCATGGACCCTTCAGGAAAAGCTCAGGGTTTGGTACCAAAATGGAGTTTCTTGAAGACTTGTCCTTTGGGAGGCCAGCGTCGTTGTGTGAAGGACAGAACTCTGCCAGTCTGATCTGACACAGAGACAGAATGAGGCAAATCTAGAAGAGCGTTTTTGCAAGCGTGCTCCATGGACATCTGCAGGCCTGTAAGGCCCTTGTTAAAAAAGCAAATGATTGCGTCCCAGCCCAGACCTGCGGGCTCCAAATCTCTGGGCCGGGGCCTCCGTGTGTGCACTGTAACGTGTCCAGCAGGGTGGATGTGTAGCTAGCTCTCTCTCAGTGTCCCTCTTTCCTGTGGGTGAACCTTTTCCCACCAGGAGTCCGCGGTGGTGGGTCTGGAGAGCGAACGCTCTTAGTTGTTGGAACGGATGCGCCTGTCGGTGGGAAAAGCCTCTGCTTGTGCCCCCACCTGTGCCGGGCACCCAAACCACAATCTCACCGACTGTAGTACCTCCTCACACCGGCCCCAGAGATGGGTGTCACTTTTACGCTCACGTTACTGATGGGGTGACCGAGGCTCACGCCGGTTTCTCGGTCGTGGCCCAAAAGTGAGAGAAGAGAAGCATCTCCCGGGTCTTTCTGTGGTCGCCCCGCTGGGCTGCTGCCCTGCGAATATTTGCCGTCTGGCTTTCTGGACAAGAGTGGGGAGAGGTTTGATTTCTAATACCTTAGCACAGCTAATACGAAAAAGAGATGGCTTAGTTCTTTATTGACTTAACCCTACAAGCTTTTACACATGATTTTAATATCAAAGGAGGATATTAAATCTGGCTCGTGTGAATTATGATGAAGAATAATTCACAGACTAAAAAAAAATCTACCACATAAATGGGTAGATAAGATATGGATTGTATGTCTTTTGTGAAAAAACTACTATGAGAGAAAAATAACACAGGTGTCAATGAGGGAGATAGTACGTTGTTGGAGCATTAATTTGAACCAAAAGCTGCCAACAGTGTCCCTGCTCTTCCCTTCCTCGTGAATCCATTCCCGGATCTTGACATAAACCTCTCTATGACTTTTATCTCCATACTGCCTCATTTAGAATCCAATTTAAAGTGAACGCATCAGTAAACAAAACTTAAGAACTCCAAGTCTTAAAAAAAAGTCTTCAAGATCTCAGAACCGAATTCAGAATTTTAATGTTCCTCAGTGGATTCTTACGTCTGTCATTGTCAGAAAGCTAAATGACTTTCTCGTTGTTTCCAGGTTTAACAATTATTTGTACTTTAAAAAACTCCAGTCTCTAGGAGGCAATGGTTAAATAGGGCGGATGGAAATGTTTGCAAATCAATACGCTTCTTGAGAATTCTACAGTCTGTGAACAAATGTAGGTGGAGTTTTGTCACCAAGATTCCAGGTTACTTATGTTCTGATCCTGTTCGTGGCAGCAGTTAACTCTGATCTTAGTAGCTTCCTCGTTTTTATTTATTTTTAGTTTTTAGAGGGAGAGCGAGCATTCCTGTGCAACTGACAGAGAGACAGAGAGAGAGAGAGAGAGAGAGGGAGAGAGAGAGAGAATCCCAAGCAGCCTCCACGCTCAGCACGGAGCCCGACATAGGACTTGGTTCCACAACCCTGGGATCATGACCTGTGCAGAAATCAAGAGTCAGATGCTCAACTGACGGAGCCACCCAGGCGCCCCTATTAGCTTCCTCATTTTTAAAACCAGGGGTTGAACCTCTAGCTGTTGATTTCTTGTCCTTAGAGATCTTTTGGTTCTTGGAATTACATAGTATTCATTGTGACCTACAGTGGACTTGAGAACGCTCTACAGGTGTAGCAAGCACTCTGTGTTACTGTAGGCACACTGGGGACGTGGATAGATGAGCACGTCGGACAGGTTGCTAGTGCAGAAAATAACAGTGAATGTCAGCCTTTTGTAGACCCTCCTTTGTCGTATATGTAATTGTGAGTCCGTAGACTTCCTATAGAGCTATTTCTAGGACAAAAATATATATTCCTTCTCTAGATATTTTCTAGAGTCTGCAATGTTTGGCATATGACCACCCCAAAATCTTGGTCCATAAGCTATTATAAAAAGTATTCCTGATTATAGAAAAGTAGATTATCACTCGATGTGCCGATGTATTCACGGTCCATAGACTCCTTTGGGGAATGATGAAGTTGATGAAGAATGTGGATTTTAGCAGCAATTTAAAAAAATTCGTGAATTCATTTGCCCCACAAATATTTTCTCATCACAAACCTCAACTCTTTGTGTCGCATTTACAGAGGACTGGAGATAGGGGAGATACTGAGCAAGACATTTCAGGCAGGGTGAATTTTATAAAAGGAAAAGTGAAGGGTGCTGCCTGTCTTGAAAGAGGGTGGATTCATCCAGTTTGATGGGACAGATGAGGAGAGGATGCCCGAGGAAGGGACGGTTGGCAGAGATCTAAAGAACAAGGCGGATAATAAGCCCAATAAAGAGTTAGGGAAACTGTGCTAAGTACAGGGAGTGGCTTATCTGTCGCTCTGAAGGCAAGAGAGAGTGTCCTTTTTGAGTGATGAGGAGACGACTAGTATGGTTGTAGTACAAGTCCAAAAAGGAAAATGGAGCATGAGGTAGACCAGAATTTGAGTGGGTTTGAAAGTCAATGTAGGGATGTTGGTCTTATTTAAGGGAAGCTATTTAAGGGTTTTAAGAAGGGGTGGGGCAGAAATCAGAGAATATAATCAGAGTTGTATTTTTTCCCCATAACTTTTTATTTTGAAATAGTTTAAGACTTACACGAATCTGCAGTAAAAGCCCAGAAGACACTCGTGTACCTTTCACCCCCAATTGCCCAGTGATCATAGTATGTCATATAACCATAGTAGAGTGTACAAACCAGCATACTCACCCCAATATGACGTTATTAATTAAGGTATCAACCGTATTTGGAGTTCACACTTTTCCCAGACAGATTTTCTTTCTTTCCTTCTTCCTTCCTTCCTTCCTTCCTTCCTTCCTTCCTTCCTTCCTTCCTTCCTTCCTTTTAAGGTTTAATTTTATTTGTTTTTGAGAGAGAGAGAGTGATCAGGGGAGGGGCAGAGAGAGAGGGAGACAGAATCCCAAGGAGGCTTTGTGCTGTCAGCGTAAAGCCCCACGTGGGGCTTGAACTCACAAACTGTGAGATCATGACCTGAGCTGAAACCAAGAGTCAGACACTTAACCGCCTGAGCCACCCAGGCACCCCTCACGTGCAGATTTTCTCAAGAGATCCCTGCAGTGTGCAAGAGAGACTAAAGCTTGGATTCAGGGGACCGCTTTGGAGATTAAGAAGTCTCCCAAGTCAAGTCCAAGGTTGAACGGAGAGATGAAGGCACCTTAAACTACAAGTTTCATGGAGATGACTAGAAGCAGGGAGAAGTTGGCAAAGAGGTGGAGACGGGCAGGGGGAATTAGGGAGAGGAGAAGGTCAGAGATGACTTCCCGACTCCTGGTTTGACCATCTGGGCAGCGGGGGACGCTCTTAGCGAAGCTGGGAGTTCGGGAGGAAAAGTGTTCAGTTGTGACCATGCCGAGCTTAGGGTACCTGTGTGGGCAAGAAGCCTTCCAGCTGGAGCTCTGGAAAGAAGTCTGGTGTGAGATCTACATTTAGGTATCGTCCGCAAAGAGATAGTAATTTCAGCAAGATTATCCAAGAAGAGTGTGGTAAATTAAAAGAGAAAAAAGGCTTAAAACGGAGCCCCAGGAGCTATAAATGTTAAGTAGGTTGGCGAGAAGGAGTTGCTGCTGGGAGCCTGGGAGGGAAGAACAGAGACAGAGAGAGAGGGAGGGAGGGAGGGGAGGAGAGAAGCGGGAGGGAGAGCGAAAATTACTAGGTTGATCTCCTACAGGCAAAGGAAAGAGTATTTCAGAGAATAAATATCTGGGTAACTTCTGTCTTTGCTCTGACTTCGTGCAAAGACCCAACTGAGAAGCTTCTTGGGGTTCTCTGTGGGTGCCATTCTTTCCTTCTTAGGGGTTAGTGTTTACAGCTTTTCAGGCTTCACTTCAAGATAAAGTGTGATATTTTCTGCCACATTGTGTGTGTCTTCCAGAATATCACTTTGGATAGACAGTACTTGAATGATGCCATATTTTATTGATTCATTTTTTCTTAAAGCAAACAGAAACTTAAAGACTGGTAAACGACACATAAAAGTTCAAATTTAACAAAACCCCAAACTTTTACATGTGAACTGTGATTAAAAATATATTTCACATGCTATGACATGTATATAACAGTACCTACACCAACACCTAGCCATCTGAAATCAGATTTTGGAGTGGGTCTTGGGTATCTTTACACATTTCCCCAATTGACTTAGCCCCCCCCCACCTTTCACCCCCCCACCTTTCACCCCCCCATGTGGGTGGAGAAAGATCAGAAGATGGAAATATTCTGATAATCTTACGTGAGACTCAGGTTCTATTTAGTGACTTAAAGAAAGATAGGACCTAATAGAAACTTTATTCTACTGCTATAAGGAAGGGCATGCCAAATAATTTTTTTCCAAAAAAGGGGGGGGCAATAGGGAAAGAAATAGAAGACAACAAATTTGCGGTGAACCCAGTGAATTAGCAAGTGATCATCAAAAATCTCAAGGTTGGGATTCAAGGTTGGAGTTTGCGAGTCAGGGGTCTGGTTTAGGTCAGATTTATGTTACAACAAGCTGGGTGACAACTTCAGGATAACAAGGTGGAATGATGTCGTTGGGGACCATTTGATATTAGATGAGGAGAAAAGGTCATAGCAGTTTAAGTAAGAGATCACTGAAGGTTGAGCTAAGGCTTATTAGTTAAAGAAATCATGCAAGAGAAGGTTGGTGATTACATGCCGTGAGAACAAACAGAATTGGATTTTGCAGGAGGTATGACATGGCACCACGATAAGTTGAAAGTCACTTATGGGACTGTTCACTTTGGAAAAGTTACTTTGGGGACTTAACATTTTGGGGGTTCCCGCAACGCACTCTGGAAGCTGATTGGGGGTGCTTCAAAGGGGATAAGAAAACTAGTTGCCGAAATTTTGTACAAGTGAGCAGTGGAGCCTCTGGTCCACGTTATTTCAGCACAGTTCCAAGCAAGCACGAACCGAATGTGGGTAGACAGGTAGCTTAGCATGCCATCATTTCCAATTCTGAAAGCAGATTGAAATTAAAATTTAGAATGATAAGTGTGTACTTATTACTCGTATGCCCCACCCACCCCCACGCTGTGTTTTCAAAGACTTTTAAGGTTGCAGAGTAGTTGGGTTTGATGGCTAAGATTATCCATGAATGTAAGGAATGATCAACGTGGTAGGATGACTTCAAGAGCGAAAAGTGAAGTGAGATACTCATTTTATTAACCAGGAGCACAAGCTTTGCCGTACGGACATTCCAAACTCCTAAATACTACATTCAGCACAGAAATCTTAATGATCCTCATGGTGCAGTCATTTCTCTGAATGGTGTCATTTACAAGACAGTCCTGAGCTTAGGAAATAAATGAAGGGGAGGGTAATGAAGCTTATACGATGTCGAATGAGTCAACGTATGATTAATATTGAGTCACTTTCCTGTTCTCTGTTGTCTGCCTTTCTGCATAAGGGCTCTTTATCTGCAGGAACTTGGTATGAGAATCCAGTCTGTAAACCAAGGTTCTCATGCGGATCGTCCGATCAGGTTGCTGGCAAGTGTATTTCCTGCACACCAAGGGATCCTTCTCCCTCCAAAGGTGGCCGTCAAAGTGTGATTTAATTCATGCTGATTTCACTTTCGCTCTGATAACTGAGGAGAAACCCAGGCTCTTAAAGTATTTACGATTTTTTTTTTAACAGCTATTGTGAGCCTCTCTCCCTGTATCCTTACCCCAGGAATCTTTGCAGACTTTAATACACGTCTGCTTAGAACGTGTGATGCATGCGTGTCCTGTGTGTGTTTTCAGACGTGGAGGATGACGGTGATGGTAATAAATCTGCCTGGCTTTCTTTCAGGGGATTCTGTTTCCAGGCAGTTTCAGTTGCTGTGGTACCCCTGTGTTGAAAGGAGTCTGCGGAATAAAGCCACAGTCAAAGTATTTTTAAGTGATCTAGAATAATTAGCATGGTGGAACTCACTGCTCACTTTTACTAGTCGAAAGCGGAATGTTCCTTTGTAACGAGTAACCGAAGCATGTCAGAGCTACAAAGGCCGGTGATTTAAAACTAATCATATTGGAAAGTGTGCCTTTGGCAAGAATCAGCAGGAAAAGTTGGCCATCCTTTTCCTTGAAATGCTTCCTTTCCGTCCCTTTCCTCATCTATACTTGCCTATTCTGGTGTTTTTCCATTATCTTTGTGAGCGCTTCTCTGTGGACCACGGCCCCAGGCTGGTTGGGTTCTCTGTAACTTTTTTTTTTTTTTTTTTAATGCTGTGCTCACCACAAATGTCACTACTGTCTGTCGCCATACGACTCTAGTACAATATTAGTGACTCTATTCCCTATGCTGTGCCTTTCACCCCTGCGGCATATTCATTCCATAACTGAAGGCTGTGTCTGCCACCCCCCTTCACCCGTTTTGCCCAACCCGTCACTCCCTTCCCTCCAGTAATCATCATGTTGTTCTCTGTAATTATGGATCTGCTTCTGCTTTTAGTTTTTTGTTTGTTTTGTCTTTCAGATTATACCAATAAGTGACATGATGTGGTGTTTGTCTTGCTCTGACTTATTTCACTTAGCGTAATACTCTCTAGGTCCGTCCATGTTGTCACAGATGGCAAGATCTCATCCTTTTTATGGCTGAGTAATATTCCTTTGTGTATATATACCACATCTTCTTGATCCATGCATCGATCAGTGGACCCTTGGGTCACTTTCACATCTTGACTGTTGTAAATGATGCTACAGTAAACATAGGGGTGCATATGTC
The DNA here is from genome assembly GCF_018350215.1 of Panthera leo. NCBI lineage: Eukaryota > Metazoa > Chordata > Mammalia > Carnivora > Felidae > Panthera > Panthera leo. Next base: position 6,076,179 of record NC_056689.1, on the reverse strand, counting down.
TTTTTTTCAATGTTTATTTTTGAGAGAGAGACAAAGCACAAGCGGGGGAGGGGCAGAGAGAGAGGGAGACACAGAATCCAAAGCAGGCTCTAGGCTCCGAGCTATCAGCACAGAGCCCAACGTGGGGTTCGAACCCACAGCCGTGAGATCATGACCTGAGCCGAAGTCCGGTGCTTAACTGACTGAGCCACCCAGGCTCCCCGCTATGTCTTTCTGAATTAATGTTTTCATTTTCTTTGAGTAAATACCCAGTAGTGGAGTTACTGGATACTATGGTATTTCTATTTTCAATTTCTTGAGGAACCTCCGTACTGCTTTCCACAGTCGCTGTACCAGTTTGCATTCCCACCAGCAGTGCATGAGTGTTCATTTTTTTTCCCACATCCTCACCAACACTTATTATTTCTTTTCATTTTGATTCTAGTCATTCGAAGAGATGTGAGGTGATATCTCATGGTTTTGATCAGCACTCGCAGATGATGAGTGATGTTGAGCATCTTTTCATGTGTCTCTTGGCCATCCGTATGTCTTCTTTGGAGAAATGTCTGTTCAGGTCATCTGCCCATTTTTAATTGGACCATTATTATTATTGCTATTATTATTTGGTGCTGAGCTGTCTGTATGAGTTCTTTATATATTTTGGATACTAACCCTTTGTCAGATGTATCATTTACAATTATCTTCTCCCATTCAGTAGGTCGCCTTTTCATTTTGTTGATGATTTCCTTTGCTGTGCAGAGGATTTTTATTTTGATGTAGTCCTAATAGTTTATTTTTGCTTTAGCTTCCATTGCTCGGGAGACGTACATATAAAAATGTTTTGGGGCACCTGGGTGGCTCAGTCAGTTAAGCGTCCGACTTCGACTCAGGTCATGATCTCGTGGTTTGTGAGTTTGAGTCCCACGTCGGGCTCTATGCTGACAGCTCAGCGCCCGGAGCCTGCTTTGGATTCTGTGTCTCCTCCTCTCTCTCTGCCTCTCCCTGCTCGTGCTCTGTCTCTCTCCGTCTCTCAATAATAAATAAACGTGAAAAAAAAATTTTTTTTAAATGTTGCTACAGCCAACATCAAAGTGATTACTGCCTATGTTCTCTTCTAGAAGTTTTATGGTTTCAGGTCTCATATTTGGGTCTTTCATCCATTTTGATATTTTTGTGTCTGGTGTAAGACACCCGTCCAGTTTCATTCTTTTGCATGTCGCCGTCCACTTTTTTCCCGGCACCATTTGTTGAAGCAACTGTTTTTTCCTCATTGTGTAATCTTGCCTCCTTTGTCACAGATTAATTGACCCTATAAGTGTGGTTTTCCTTTCGCGTTCTCTGTTTTGCTCTGGTGACCTACGTGTCCGTGTTTGTGCCAAGACCCCGTTATTTTGAGGACTACATCTTTGTAGTGTGTCTTGAAACCTGGGATTGGGATACCTCCAGCTTTGTTCTAATTTCCCAAGATTGCTTTGGCTCTTTGAGGTCTTTGGTGCTTCCATACAAATTTTAGTATCGTTTGTTCCAGTTCTGGGGAAAATGCTGTTGGTATTTTGCTAGGGATTGCACAGAATCTGTAGAGTGCTTTGGGTAGTATTTTAACAAAATACTACCTTTCCCCTCATTTAATCCTACGTGAAGTCTCAGAGCTTCTACCTGGAAAATATACTTCGAGTTTCACTTACATTTCTGGCCATCTCTGCCGTCACCTTCCTAACCTGAGTCGTCACTCTTGTCTTGTTTGAAAATACCTCAGTGGCACTTTCCGGGGCTCTCCTTCCCTTCTCCTACTTGCACCTGTCTCCTTTCATTCCCTGCAACCCTAAGTGATCTCTTAAAACTGTAAATCAGGCCGTGTCACTCGCTAACCTCGTTTCACTGTTAGTAGCTTTTCATTTGACGAAGACTTGAGTTCTTTTCCTCCAGTCTTCAAGCTCCCATCTAAACCAGCCCTGCTTACATCCCCCAATTTCACCTCCAGCCCTCCTTTCTCCTGCTCAAAAGGCTCTAACTACCTTCTCCAAACTTGAGTCTGAAAATAGTCTGTTCCTCTTGCCGTGAGTGCCCTCCTCCTGTGTTTGGTGCATCTTATCCTTAAATCTTAGCCTAAGTGTTCCATTTCTAGGAAGGTCTCTGTTTCAGACCCCGAATAGGTGTTCCTCTTTAGTTTGCATTCGGGACCCGTTTTGTAAGCTTCCACTTTTTCTCTTTCAACTGTGTTATTTATTTACCTCTGTGTTGTCTTCCCTCTACGACCAGAATCACAGCTCTGAGAAGACAAAGACCTTATTTCACTCATCCCTGGGCCCCCAGTGTCATGTGTGAGGCACTGAAGGCATGCTTGGTGAATGCATGAATAAATGAATGAGCGAACGAACGAACGAACGAATCTAATGGTCAGGTGCCTTGCAGACCACTGTCTAAGACTCACTGAGAAACCTGGGGTCTTGAAGAAAGGCTGTGGGGTGAAAGTGCAATGTTATGTCAACTGTTTTACTAAGTTGGGCAACTGATCTGTTTCTGGAAGTTTTTATTGGGAGGATAAGGTGAGACGACATGTCTAAAACACCTCGAGTAAATATACCCCGAGGAAGTTCTTCTTGGCAGTTCTGCCTGTATCCGGACTCTACCCACAAGGAGAGTTAGTGTCCTCATGGATGACCTCCCCTTCTTCACATCCCTTTGTCCAGTTCATGTTCCTCTCATTGCAGAGGCTGACAAAAAAGTAGAAAGTGGGAGGGGCTGTATGCAGAGGGTCTGTCCAGCAGTTTCTTCCTCTTTGGTGGCACATTCCCAGCTGGGGGTACATCATAACCCAACGTCTCCATAAAGGAGCCCCTTGAAATCTTGGCAACCCCCACCCCAGGAATATTGTGCAAGCCCTTCATCCCGCCTGCCCCCCAAATCCGTGTGTTCCTTCTAGCTGCCTCGGGTTCGGGGGTCAACATTTCAGGCTCAGTTCTGCCCTTTGGGTTAATTCATTTAGATATGTATGTCCACACCCACTTTTCCTCAGTGCCCCAGATGCTCAGCTGCCGGCTCCCCTCCCTTCTATAGCCTGTTTCAGACTTCTGGAGCCTTGGCCTGGCAAAACCCTGAAGTCCCCCTTCGACTGGCTGGAATCCTTCAGACACTTTGAGATCAGGTGCCTACAAATGTATGGTCTGCAATTCCAGTGTACTTTGTGTTATCAGCCCTCTGTCTTCTGTATTTATTTATTATGCTCAACCCCCTTGGCTTCATGGCCTGCCTAGATTTCTTTATGGTTTCCCTCTTTCCTCTTGTCCTTCACTCACTGATGACTGTGACCTTATTTCACAAGGGACACGTTTTTGGGAATGGCTTTCAGATTTGTAGGCACGACTTCGTTCCATAAATACTGTGCTCGTGTCAGCAGCTACTCTAGGTCACTTTTTCAATCATTTGGTGGATAATTACGGTTGTGTTTCAAACCCATCAATCACTATTATCTGTATTTACCTGCAGTGGCAGAATTTGAACCTAGAATTGTTGCATTGGAAATATAATAAATATTCACGGTTTGCCACTGAAAGGGACACACTTTTAAAGGACAGCGTGTTACAGGGTGATAGATAGTGGATTCAAGTGACAAAATCACATTGATCTCCCTCCTTCCCTTCCTCCCTACATTGACTTCTTTGACCAAAATTTAAGATAGCCACCTTATCAAATTAGAGCACAGAAACCATTGTATTAACAGGTTTTGCTAGGTTTATAAATTCTCCATATTAGATTTCTACCGTAAAGTACGTCTCTGGAAAGCATTTAATGTTTAACATGTCATATTCATTAAGAGGAAACTTTTGCACACTTTCTTTCCCCTTCGTATTTGTATACGAAGTCCATCTGAGGCAGGCTTTTAGGAAGGAAAGGAGGGAGAGGGAAAAGGGGTGTGCTCACAACAGATGTTTGAACACCCTGGAGTAAATGAGTTGAGTTCGGGGTACCTGGGTGGCTCAGTCAGTTTAAGCATCCAGCTCTTGGTTTTGGCTCAGGTCATGATCTCACGGTTTGTGGGTCCGAACTCCCATCTTGGGCTCTATGCGGAGCATGGAGTCTGCTGGAGATTCCCTCTCTCCCTCTCTCTCTGGCTCTCCCCACTCACTCTCTCTGTCTCTCAAAACAATTTAAGACAATAAAAACAAAACAGAAAGCAAGTGAGTTGAATTCCATTGTCGAATTCAAGAGGTGATTTTGTATTAGAGGTTATCTCCCTGTGAAAGCCACAAGACATAGTCATGCTTCGCAAATGTAGAGAATGAATTGGATCAGAGCGGAAATCTCCCTGAATGAACCATCACAGAGTTCTTTAAACTATAGAATTCTTGTCAAATGGCCACAGTTCCCTGCTGATGCTGGGGCAGTGGATTTATTGAGTCTTTGCCCAATGGCCGAAGGCACGAGAAAGAGAGACAGGCACAGAGAGAATCAAAGATGTAGAAAGAGAGACAGAAAGAATGTGAATGTGTGTGTAATGAAGGAAGGTCTGAAACATGTTGATTTCAGGCTGCAAGTCAGTTGCCCTGAGTTCTCCTTTAATCTCCAACACGGACTTGGCAGGCGTCTAGCCCCTTTGAGCCTCTGTTTTCTTATCTGCCACATAGGGATAATAGTAACATCTGTTCTACCTACTTCACAGGTTTGTGGCAATAATAGGATGAAATGTTAGATGGGGAATTGTTTTGAAAGCGTGCAGTGCTCTCTGCAGATAAAAGGTCATATTATCCAACCGTAGCATTCTTAACTTTTGCAGAAGTAGAGATAAATGGGAAGAATGTTTGCTTTTGGATTTCATAATTGGGATAATTTATTCACATTGTCAACACAATTTTGTATCGTGGGCTTGTAACTCACACAGTTTAGTAGAGCGAGGCTTAGGAGTCCCATGGGTTTATCTTTAAATCCTGATGCCTATTGGGATGCCTGGGGAGGGGGCTCAGTCGGCTAAGCCTCCGAATCTTGGTTTTGGCTCAGGTCACGATCTGATGGTTTGTGAGTGCAAGCCCCACATCAGGCTCTGTGCTGACAGTGCAGAACATGCTTGGGATTCTCTCTCTGCCCTTCCTCTCCTCATGTGCATGTGTGCGCGTGCTCGCTCTCTCTCTCTCTCTCTCTCTCTCTCTCTCAAATAAACTTAAAAAAAAATCCTCTTACCTGTCATGTACTAGTTGGGGGACATTGGGCTGGTTATACAGCTGCTCTGAGCCTCAGCTCCACCGTGGCAAGTTCAGCAAGTCGTTGTGGAACTGAAGTGACATAAGGCTTCTTGCTAAGGACATGGATTAACCAGATAAATAGTGGTTGTAGCAGCAGCAGCAGTCGTAGTCTACCTACTACTGTGATCTCATGTTGTCACCACTGGTTAATCTTTTCCACTCTGGTTGAGAAGCTTGGAAACCACCGAGCTTTTACAGCTAGGAGCATAATTGTTTGGTTTTTAAATTTATTAAATATAAAATTTATTTTAAAATTACATTTATTAAAAAAGAATTTCTCTCCCTCTCTCTCTCTCTCTCTCTCTCTCTCTCTCTCTATATATATATATATATATATATATATATATATATATATATATATATGTCATCTCCCTTTAAGCCGACTCAGTGTGTCTCATGGATTAAAGCCCAATGCAAGTGAAGCTGTTTGGAGATGCAATTGAACCAAGTTTATCAAAACAGATGACCTGTTCCTTAAGACCCGAGGGTCACTGTTACAAGGCCAACTTTGGCTCTCGTTTTCTGGAAGCAGCACCAGAGGAAGTCATGAATGGCCCAAGACCTAATTTTGAGCCAGTAGAAAGTACACGTATTTGGCGGGTGGAGGGTTTATAGAGAAACATGTTATTTTCCTGCTGCTGAATTCAAACAAATGTTAAGTAATTGACAGTAGAATGCAGCATATCCCAGAGCTTCATCTGAGAAGCACCTGAACAGCAGGAAGTTTTTCTAAAATGATTTCTTTGATGATTAACTTCAACGTCATGCCTTTGAACTTACCAAAATGGCCGTGGAGAACACACAGTCATAACTTGAGGTACTAGGTTTTCGAGAGCTACACGGAGCATTGTGGCACCCGTAGGCAGGGTCACCCGGGGTGGCGAGGCACCTTGCTGGATGTTCCTGGTGTGATCGTGTTGACCTTGTTGGAAACGAGTGAACCCTAAGGGATCACCATTGTTGGAGGGTTTTGAGAGAGGAACAGTTGTTTGACGGTGTTGAATTGCGATTGGGCGTATAAATATATGTCATGTGTTTTCTCCCTAATCCTTGCTCTGTTTTTCAGTTTAGATAGCTAAACTTTAAAAACAGAATTCATTCATAATAGACGAGGCCACATGGTTCTTCCATTCTGTAATGTAACGCGTACGGTCTTCTTGATTCTCACGGAAAGCGCTTTACAGAGCTTCTGTGAAACCCCACGGTTCTACTTCCGTGGTACGAAAGAGAAACTTGGAGGATGAGCGTTTGATCTGGCCCTTTTGGAGACTATTCTATTTTAAGTCAGGCTCACTCGTGTGAAGTAGCTGTAAAATGTATCTCTAGAGCACTGAATGACTTGAATAGTTGAGCGCAAGACTTTAACATTGACTTGTTGGAAGTTGGTGAACACGTACAAAGAACAATAATTTCCTTTTCTTTCAATTAGCACAAGTCTGCTCCATCTGTTTGCATTGAAGCGGTGATTTCAAGAGCGACTTCATATTGTTGTCAATTTGAATAAGTACAGAGCATTAGTTAAAAACGAGGAGGCTTGAGTGATTTTCGAGCACATAGGTCTTGTGGGTGAACCATCTTCTTGCCCCAAGCATTTTTTTTTCTTTAGAGTTATAATATCTCAATTTCATTTAGACTTTCATCTGTGTTAGAACAACAGGATAGTTTTTAGAAGGGAAATGGCAACTGGAAATGATTTGCAATGCAGGTGATTGAGAAAAATTACCGTCAGTGGTCAGCAAGAACTATGTTGCTCCCGTGTCTTTTGGCCCAGCTATCCCCGTGTGTGGATTTTAGGTCCAAATGCCGCAAATAGTTTTGATCTCTTCATGACCGTTTCTGCTACAAGAGCGAGATGGCCAGGGCAGAGTTGGCTGATGTGAAAATACAGGCTGAAACTTGTTGAAAACCGATTTTCAGTTGTGAGGAAATATCTAAATTGGTCGGTAGCTTTGCGGGATTGAATTCTGTCTTTAAGCAACGTGGGCAGATGGAGATTTCTTAGCTCTCAGCCAGCTTAGACCTGCAAAGCTCATGCGGGAAAGCTGTTGGACCAGAGATAGGACCCACTGTTGAGATAGAATTGTAACTTGTTGGGGCGGCAAGAGCGGGACTCCAAGAGAGTCTCTTGGTTGCAGGTAATTACCCGGGTAGTTCACAGCAGATGAATGGAGTTACCTTGTCGAGGTGACTCCCGGGATTGGAAACTCTTAAGGGGCTTTGTAATGACTTTATGTGAGTAAACCGTCCGTTTACTTCCGATGAGACTTCTCAGGTGCCCTCTGCAGACTATACTGCAGGTAAGGGCGGCTTTGAAACTGCAGTTACTGCTTCTTCTGACTTGGGAGCCTACAGCTGACCATCGAGAGCTAAAAGGACGGAGTCCTGTTTGCGCTTTTGTAGTCAAAAAGCTGATTATAGACGCTTTACACTTTTAAAACCGTTTTTGGCTGATTTTCACTCATAGTAGTAATTTAATAGCTTTGACTGTTTTTTAAAGTGCCTGGAAGTCTTTGAAACGGAGGGGCTGGGTGATAATTCTCACGTTTCTGGGCCCGGCCCTCCTGGCCATATTTGCTATTGCCTGGTGTGTGTTCAGGGTGAAACGAAAGAGAGGCTTTGAGTGGAGAGTAAATTCTAGGCCTCTGAAGACAGCCTGAAACTGGACATGCGACCTCTTTCTTTCCCAAAATGCATAAGTGGCCCAAGCGTCAGTGATTCAAAGTCCAAGGAAATGTAGGACTTCTGAGACAGGGGTTCCCACGAGCTTTAACTATAAGAATTCCCTATTAACATAGTCATAAGTTACAGTTTTGGCCCCCGTTAATCGATGAAATACATGGCAGAAAACCTCCGTGAACTCAGAAACAGCTTAAAGTACATTTGTATTATTTCTGTTTTATGTCTGATCTACCGCCCGTCAATCATCTCTCTTCCATTCCTGCCCTGCGTCCCTGTAGCTTTAGAAAACACTGCAATGTCATCACCACGTTCCAGACCCTAGGAGACCTGCCTCCTGCCTGCCTTTGTAATCTCGTTCTCCTGGCCCTTGGCTTCTTGTTCGCTCTGTCCTTCAGCCACAGAGGTGTCCTTTCGGGCCTCTGGACAGATCGAGCTCATTCCAACCTCTGCGCCTTTGTGTGTGTTTTTCCTTTCAGTTAGAATAGTCGTCTGCACAATCTTCCCGTGGTTGGATCTTATTGTCATAGAGTCCTCGGTTCAGAGAAGCCTTCGTGATGCCCCAGCCTAAACAGCCTTCCCTTCTCTTTGAAATAACGCTAGCCCTGTGTAGATACTGCAAGACACAATAACCACGGTGTAGAATAGCCTTTGGTTTAATGTTGAGAAAACTAATGAGGCTCTGTTTATTAATAGTGAATAATGCCGGCTTCTTTGTTAGAGAAGTAGGTGTGTATTTTCCAACACTTCGCTAGAATTGCCCGTTTTTACTAAAGCTTGTGTAGGAAGATTATTTCTATCAACTATTTGCGTCTGTTCAAGAACTTTCCCTGCAGAAGTAGAAGGGGAAGTGGGTTTTCCAAGTTATTTTCTAAAACCTGAAAGTGGGGAAGACTCAAGGCTGGAAATCCTGGCATTTAAATAATCTGGGGTTATTATGTCACCTAATGAAATTTTTAGAGAAGGAAAGGATTATCATGTTGGTTTCAGCACTTATAAATTAAGGCACATTAAATTCTGAGGGTGTTAGAAAAATAATCTATATCCAGCAATTTACTGGAGCCAACTCTTAACTGGCTCATATAGGAACTGCTTGTTAAATTTTCAGGAATTTTGCAAGCAGGTTGACTTTACATTAGTAGACTTGAAATTGGCTTGAAATTGGCTATGGTGGGAGTATTTATACCATGGAAATTGGCAAATGCTACAAACCAAAGCTTTTTTTTTTTTTACCCCCTCTATAGAGAGGGGGTGTTTACCAGCACACCATTTATATATAGCCAATATTTCAGAGGCTGACAGTTTGATGATGACGAATCAATAGGGTGAGCTCAAAATAACCAAGTTCCTTTTATGGTGTTTGTATTTCCAAAGCCACACATTTGGAGCACGGAAGAAAAACAATGTTAATGGATTGTTTATACACAGAAGCAGACAGGAAGGATCAAACATCAAGATCTTTGTGTTTGCTTCTTACAGTCCCCAGGTCAGGCTGCTGAATTCGTGCAGCCTGTTGTTAAAATATGTACTCTGAGTGAGAGCAGATAGCCGCCTTCTGGAACTTGTGATAGCAGCTTTCCCCAGCTCCCAGACTGATCACCAAGCTCGCTGGCATCGCGTGCAGCATCATATTTTAGGTACAGCGAGTGTCTTAGACTGTGTCTCAAGGAAAGAGAAGGAGTCACAGGAGACTGAGGTGGAGGCTGTGATCGATTCTAGTCCATAAGGTTGGAGCAAAGGGAGATGAAGAATTGACCCAGTGGCTCAAGCCCTCGGTGGGAAAGGACTTAAGGGAGACTCGTATGAAGGGGCAGGGCGTTCACGATTGCTCCCCGACAAGAACATCTTTGGGTTACGCCACACAGAGGCATGAGATGGATTGTTGGTGACGTTTCAGGGACAGGTGTTTTATTGGATGGTATTGTGTGAAAGGACAGGTAGGACACAGGTCCTCTATTTCTCAGTGTGTTTTGAAGTGACACAAACACATACGTGACGACCCCCAGTTTTTGTTTCTTCAGAGACTTGAGATCGGATGTCCTCCATTTCAAAAAAAATCTGAGAAGCAACAGCAGCCTGAAGTTCCCCTCCCCCCCAACTTTGTGGTCAACATTTGGAAAATCTGGGTAGTTCTAAGAGATTGCATTAGACCTCAGGGTTTCACTATTTCTGAAGTCTTCACAAAACAGGGTAATAGTCCTACTTAAGAGAAAAGAGAAATGCTTTCTTCACCCATCCTTGGATTGAAATAATTATTTTGGGGAGAATAGGGCTCTCCTTCGAAGCTGGTGGCATTTCTAGGGCTTAGATTTTTAATGGAGCACTATTAATGTTTCCGAAAGGATAAGATGCCATCAGTGGCTCCCCAGGTAGGGATTCTGGGATTGATAGCCTCCAGGAGTTACGATATTAGAAAATAAGGACCTATTGATGACCTCACTCTCTGACCCAAACAAAGAAAATAAAGGCATTTTATGTGAAGAGATTATTTAACTATTTAATTAAATTAATTTCCTGAACATCAACTAGGTCCTGGTGTTGGGAAATGTGATCCTAGAACAGTAGATCTCAGGAGTCACTCTGAAGGTGCTGCTGCCATTCCTGACATCAGAGATGGTGAAGATAATTAAGAAAGGAAATGTCATGATAGTCGCAGAAGGGGACAGAGTTTTGCTTAAAGTTTTGGCAAGCTGGAATAAATGGCTGAAAAGCCCTGCCTGACTGATGTAAAAGTCTCACTTGAAAATGTTTTAATGTTTATTTATTTTTGAGAGACAGAGAGAGACAGTGTGAGCAGGGGAGGGGCAGAGAGAGAGAGGGAGACACAGAATCCGAAGCAGGCTCCAGGCTCTGAGCAGTCAGCACAGAGCCCGAAGCAGGGCTTGAACCCACGAACATTGAGATCATGACCTGGGCTGAAGTCAGACGCTTAACCGACTGAGCCACCCAGGGGCCCCAAAAGTCTTACTTTTAGAATAGTCTATTCTGAAGTTCTTAACAACTGGCTGTCTCTATATTAGGTGAAAATCCCTACCATTAGTATTTAAACGCAGGCCACATGAACAAGAATCTATTGCAAAGGGTAACATTGAATATGCCAATAAAAGACATAAAAGAATATGCCAAAAAATATGTCATTGTTTCAATGAGAAGTGGATGAAATTAGATTATTTTTATTTCTCCAAATAGCACAGTGACTTTTTATAAACTGCCTTTAAAGTGATTTTTCAATATGAAAAAGCATGCCCCATTCTAGAAAATTTTATAAAGAGACAAAAGTAGAAAGAAAAACATAATTCTGTCACCAAAGGCAACCAATGCCAACATTTTGTTTATTTCCTTCTAAAATTGTTTCGGGTCATTGCTGTGTATACTCTGTTATGTCCTTTCCCCACCCCCCCCCTTTTTTTTTTTACTGCTTCTGCAATTAATACTGTTACCATCTTTTTTTACCTACCATTTCCTGAAAAGTAATATTACGGTCTTCACATAAAATTCTTCTGAGTTGGTAATTTTTTCCCAGTTTTATTAAGAAATGATTGACATCATCACTATGTAAGTTTAAGGTACACAACATGGTGGTTTAATTTATATATATTGTGAAATGATTACCACAGTAGGCTTTAGTTAACAGCCCTCATTTCCTATGGATATAATAAAAAGGAATGAAAAAAATTTCCCCCAACAAGTTTCTCTCTGGGTCATACAGCAGTGTTCACTGTAGTCATCAAGCTGTCCATTCCGTCCCCATACTTAGGTATAATGGCAACTCTGTGCCCTTTGACAACCTTCCTCCAATCCCTTCTTCTCCTGTCCCCCACCTCTGATAACTGCAAATCCGGTTTGGCATGCGTGGGTGCGCGCGCATGCGTGGGTGCGCGCGCATGCGTGGGTGCGCGCGCATGCGTGGGTGCGCGCGCATGCGTGGGTGCGCGCGCTTAAATTAGATTCCACACGTAAGTGAGGTCATATAGTACTTTGTTTTTCTATGACTTATGTCACTTGACATAATGGCTTCACAGTTCATTCCGGTTGTCACAAATGGTCGGATTTCCTCTTTTATGGCTGAATGATATTCCATAGCGCGCGCGTGTATACGTTCTGCGTATTCTTCATTCATTCATCTGTAGACGCTCCCGTTGTTACCATGTCCAGGCTATTGTAAATAATGCTGCTATGGACATGGGCTGCAGATAATCTTTTAAAGTTAGTGTTTTTGTTTCTTTTGGTTATATTCCCAGAAGTGGAATCACTGGATCATATGGTAGGTCTATTTTTAATCTTGTAAGAAACCTCCATTCTGCTTTCCATAGTGGCTGCACCAATTTCCATTCCCACTGACCGTGCACGAGGGCTCCCTTTCCTCTACATCCTCGCAGCATCTGTTATCTCTTACCTTTTTGATGGTGGCCATACTGATGGAGGTGAGGTGACACCTCCTGGTTTTCTTCTATTCTAAATTGCCTTATTCTCTAAATTCTCCTATCTCCAAGTTCTCACATAAAATATTCTCTTAGTCTAACAACAATTCTGTTTTCTGCTTTTTCACCTAAAAATAGTGTAGGAATTTCCCCCATACCGTTACCATTCTTTGTTAAAATTTTTAGTTGCTTTGTCACAATCCCTGGTAAGGGATTCAAGAGAGACTCAAATTACCACCATCGTTAAGCTCGGCAACACTTTCCTGGGTGACCACTTTGAATTCCAATGATAGGATTTGTAAAAATATCTTCCCCGCTGACTACCTATTTAATCCATGTCTAAATCATGTCGTGTTTAAAAACATGTTGTGCAGTAGAGTTTTATCTTCCTGGGCACCTCACTCTAAACTGGTTCAAGAAAGAGATTTTCTCTGAAAATATGTTAAGTATGGATGAGGAACTACCGCGTTTCTACCGGTTGTTTCAAACGGCTAATTAGTCCAATTCTTACCAGTTTTTTAACCCAAATATTACTCTCGAGTACCTGTACCGTAACTAACATTGTGTTGACACTTGGCATAGAGAGAAAAGTAAAAATGATCCCCATCCACGTGGAGCATAAAGTCTAGTGGAAGAATCACATACAAATAAGCAAACAAATAATTTTTTACTGTAATTATATATAGTGCAATACATCCTAATGTTCTTTTATAATATGTAAAGATAGTGGTAAGAGTGTTTGTGCCATAAAAAATTTTTAAAAAGATTTATTGTCTCTTGTTCACATTTATTTTTAAAAACGTTTTTAAATGTGTATTTATTTTTGAGAGAGAGAAAGAGACAGAGTGTGAGCAGAGGAGGGGCTGAGAGAGGGGGGACACAGAATCGGAAGCAGGCTCCAGGCTCTGAGCTGTCAGCACAGAGCCCGACGCGGGGCTCGAACCCCTGAACCCCGCGAGATCACGACCTGAGCGCAAGTCGGATGCTTAACCGACTGAGCCCCCCCCCCCCCGGGCGCCCCTTGTTCGCATTTATTCTTAAACTAAGTTGCAAACTTCAATTTAAAATGCTCATCTACTGGCTTTCTCCCAATCTTCGTGATTAAAGAACATTCTGAAACAAAATGGAATTTCACACTTTGGTTTGTTTATTGGTTGGTCGCATGTGCATTAAATGATAGTGTATTTAAAGGAAATTTTCTCAGCGCCTTTCCTACTGCCACAGAATTACTTTGTTCCTAGGTCTTTCAGAATACGATTGGATTCCTAACAAGAAAATGCATCGTAGTGTGCCAGAACACTCTATGGCTCTGCTCAACTTCACAGACTATGAAAACGCTTGTCAGATGTGCCAATAAATCTTCCCTCTCTTTCCCTAGGTCCAAGGATCTCATAAAGGAAGCTATCCTTGACAATGACTTTATGAAGAACTTGGAGCTGTCGCAGATCCAGGAGATTGTGGATTGTATGTACCCAGTGGAATATGGCAAAGACAGCTGCATCATCAAAGAAGGAGACGTGGGGTCACTGGTGTATGTCATGGAAGGTATGGTTCGTAACCCTGAGCGTCTGACATTCAAATATTCCCTTTTCGTCTTAATCAGCCCACACATAGAAGGCCATGGATTACAGGGGATGGTTCCGTGTTTCCCTCTTTTGTTGTTGGGAAACAGTTTGAAAAGAGGCGGGACACGACTTAAATACACTGGTTGACTAGTTGTACAAAGGGTTTGTGTTGAGAATATTCATCTGAGAGTCGAGGATATTTTTTAGACCTGGGGAAAGGGTGACAGTGTGAAGGAAGGAAACGCTGTTTACTGTGCTGTGTAAGTCTGCACACTGTCAGGTCGTTGAGCAAGCTCACGAAGCTTCCAGAGAAACTTGGGACCGTCGGGAAGTATTCTTGGCCAGATAATCAAAGTGTCAACTCTACTTTTCATTTTCAGGATATGACTGGGTTTCCTGCTATTGTGCTTCTATAAAAAGAGAGTGTTTTCAGCATTTTATAAGTGTGTGAAAGAGATAAATCAGACCGGTCAGATGGCCTGTTAGCTGCCTAATTAATAAGAGTGATAGATTGTTCCATAGATGTTGTGCAAATTAAGATAGAAACCGTTTTGGAAAAAAAAAAAAAAACAATTGAGGGAGGCACCATACAAATTTATTTTATGCCCAGACAGATTTTCATATTGTTCATTTCTAGCTTGGAGCTTATAATGCCATGTTTTCTTTCTGGTCGGGGGGAACAAAAGCCTGAGGTCATGACCAGACCAGCCAAGGAGAAAGTGAGTTCAGAGGTGCCTATAAGATCACAGAGTGGCCATACAGAAATCACAATCAATTTACAGGTGGTGATTGGTGTTTTAACCAAAGCATTCATGGCAATCTCCTAGAATTGTCAAGTTTATAGGTTGTTGAGAGAAGGGGCGTTATTTGGGCAAGTGACATCACTTCTCTGAGTTTAACCTAATTTCTATATTTTAAAAAAAGGCACTACAGTTTCTATATTTTAAAAAAAGGCACTACTTGTTTCTGACAGTGGTTCTCAACTGGTGGTGATTCTGTCCCTCCACAGGACATTTGGCAATGCCTCGGGACAGTTTTGGTTGTCACAGTTGCAATGGGGACGGGTCGGGGTTGGGGGGAGAGGCTTCTGGCATCTTGTGGGTAAAAACCAGGAACTCCGCTTTGCCAGGCAGGCGCCCACAACAAAGAATTATCTGGCCCAAATTGTCCTTAATGCTGATATTGGAATGCCCTGCTTTTTCTGTCTTTACAAGATTGTTATGAAGTTAACATGAAACAGTCTGAGTAAAAAATGTGTAATGTACAGTGTAAAATGTTAAAAAATAGCCGTAAGTAGTATTATTTCCATCAAATACCTGACAGTATATAAGAAATGTTCTTCCTGCATATGTCATTCACCTTTTAATTTTCCTTTGTAATCTTTTTTGACATATATTAGGCATTCAACTTTTAACTCATAGTTTCTGTCTTTTTTTTTTTTTTTTTTTTTCTCTAGAAGTGTTCGGCTTTTGTGTCAGTGTTCTAAAGTTTCTCCCCAGGCCAAAAGACATAAATGTTCAGCTAGGCTTTCTTCTGGATAAAAGCAAGAGCCAGTAAACAAAAACACAAACAGTATTCACTTGCTAGACAATTGCAGGGGAAGGAGATGAAATTATAGGGCGAGAGCGTATGTGGGTAGTGAGCAAAATGGATGAGAAAGAGGCGAGAAATATATCGAGGCCGAGCGTAATCTATAAATACAGAGGGATGTGTTAAGGAGTGCTAACAATTACAAACCAAGTTAAAGCATTTCTTAGATTACAGTATATCAGTGGTTTCATAGTTGATTTTTCAGTTAATTCATTGTCAGGCATGTTTGTAAGAACACACCTATTGTGGTAAAGCGAGGTAAATACCTTACCTCAGCCTTTTGCAAATGCTAATTATTGAAAATCCATTCAGGAAATGGATATTTTGAAAACCTGTGTGTTCACTTCGCCTTTATGTTGAGTATCTCTTACGAAAATAGGTTTCTGCACAACCTTGCAAATTTTTCTAAAAAAAAATATTGTTTATGCATACTATTCTGTTTTCTAAGACTAACTGCAAGTCCACAAGCTATGTTAGAAGAAGCTTAGAAGTCACAGTTGATGTTTATTGAGTGCTTAGAGCAATGCCCAACTTACGGAGCATGCTTTTGCAAACACACTCCATGTATAAAATTTATTTAATCTTCAAAACAATCCTATGAAGTAAGGGGCAGTATTTATTATTTTTCTTTATAGATGAAGAGACAGAGGCCCAATGAGGTTAAGTAATTTGCCTGGGTCTCCCAACTAGCTTATAGTAGAATTAGGATTGAACCACGGTAGTCTGGATTCAGAGCTCCAGCTTTTGACTGTAGGGCCATGTGTTAGCCCTTTACTGTGTTTCTCTGGTTCTCCAGAGAAACAGAGCCAATAGATAGGTAGGTAGGTAGGTAGATAGATAGATACTGATGGATAGATAGGTAGATAGATAGATAGATAGATAGGTAGGTAGATAGATAGATATCGATGGGTGGGTATTTATTTTAAGGAATTGGATCATGTAACTGTGGGTACTGGGAAACCCCAAATCTACACAGTAAGGTGAGCAGGCTGGAGATCTAGGAAAGAGTTGGTGCTACAATTCAAATCTGAAGGCCGACTGCTGGCAGAATTCCTTCTTCAGTGGAGGTCAGTCTGTTTTCTGTTGAGGCCTTCAACTGATTGGATGAAGCCCACCAACATTAGGAAGGTCATCTGTGGCTTACAGTCTACGGATTTATGTGCTAACTTTAACTTCCTTCCCAGAAGGGTCTAGGATGATATTGGACCAATAGTATCCGGTGATCATGACCTAGCAAGTTGACACATTGAATTCACCATCCCAGGTCCACTCGTTGTCAACTCTGCCTCTGTGTGCATCTCCTCAAACCATGCTTGAGCTCCAAATAAAGACAGCAACAAGGTCATAGCTCCATCTACCGTGAGGTAAAGATTCTGAGTATAACTGAAAATCCACTGGCACGTTCCCCCCAAAAGAGCACAAAGTCCTTGGGTGATATTTACTCTTCTCCTTGATATGCCCTAATTTAAATACTATGTTGCACAACTCATACTTAAATACTGAGATGTAGTCAGTCCATCTTATGATACATGATAAGGGGATATGAAATAGGAAAATGAAAATTCTGTGCACACACACACACGCATAACCATACACGCAAACATATTTATGACAAAATAAAGAAGAAATACCGATGGCAGCCTTTCCTAGGTAAAGGTAAAGATACTCATCTTTCCTCCATTGCTACAAGCTAATTTTAATAAATTTTATTTATCTTCCTTTTACCTCTGGATTGACTAAATAGCGAGCTATCTTAATTATCTTTTTTAAAACAGGGCTTTAAATAGTATATAAATATTCAGAGTCACAGATTCTGCAGTGATTCTCTTGATATACTTCAGTTTAAACTCAGTAAAATGACGATAATCTTATAAAATGAGGCCGATCTGTCCCCAAGCTGTGATTCTAACCAGTTCCATGTAACTTTGGCTGATCTCGTGCTAATATCCTTGTGTCAAAATAATTTCAAATTAAAAAAAGAAAACATCATTTGAATTTTTATAAGTTTTAATTGAAGAAATGTTTCATTGTTTAATTAGTTTTTTTATCAGCGTATTTAATCTTCTCAAAATTTAGATAGCAATGTTCTTGGTATAGATGGATTTTTTTCATCTGCAAACATTAATATTTATAAAGAGTATGCCATGGCAACAATGGGTGAGTGGGCTATGCAAGATCATTCACAAACTTGCTTATTATCCAGACATTCAGAAAAACACCCAGGGAGTTTACATGGAATATCACTCCAATTTTCTCTGTCTCTCTTTACTTAAATGAAGTTTCTTTGTGTAATGCGGTTTAACATGTGCCTTAAGTGATTTTTATTTTAGCTGGGCAGGGTCCCAAGTATGATTGCACACCTAAATGCCAGAATTTCTCATCGTTTTAGCAAAAGAGAATAGTCATATGGTAAGACTTCACTAATTAGGATGACTGGGGAAAAATCATCTGGGGGTAGTGTAAATATATTATCATGTATTTTCAAGCAAAAGGAGTCGTGTGACTTTCAGATACTTAAAATTGCTGGCTTAGAGAAGTTTCAATTTTAAGTTTTGATCAGAATTGTTTGGAGTTCGTTTCTGAAGACAGCAGTTTAAGTAGGTTACATTGCTAAGGCTCTCTTTACATTTTAATTACGTTTTCAACTGTGTAAATGAGTCTTATCAAGTACTTGAATACAGTTTATTTTCTTAAACAGACATTGGCCTTAATTATGATGTGAAATTTGAAACTGTCCTTACGTTCTTGCCTTGCCTTGCCTTTTCTTATCATAAAGATACATTTTAGCCTTCTGTCATCCAACACAAAACATAGTCTGATTTAGTGACTTTTGATGGTGATGTGATTAAAACATCTTTTCTGTGAACCTAATGGAATATTTTCACATTGAAAAGTGTTGAATTTGTATCCATCAAAGTGGCTGATTTGCTTAGCGATACTGGTTTTGCATGTTTTCTGTGATATTTCATTGTGGGAGCAGGTAGATTATATTTTGTTTTCTAAAAAGCAGGAAGTTATGTATTTAGTGTTCTTTGAGCCTTGGCTAATTTAAGTTAAACTTCTTAATGAAATTATCCATTCTTTTATGAGGTTATGAGGTTTAAGTTAAACTTTTTAATGAAATTATCCATTCTTGTATGAGGCTATGAAATTATCCATTCTTTAATGATAATAGCTTTTTATCAACTACATATAAACACCAGGTACTTCAATCATTTTTATAGGTATTAAATTTTAATCTTCATAGTACCCCTTAGGAAGTAGGTATTAGATTATCTGCATGTTAATAGCTAAAAGACCTGATGATAGGCCAGCTGAATGAATTGGCCAGGATCTTACAGTCAGTCTTTTGAGGTGCAAACCTGGGCCATCTGCTCTGGCGTCGCCCATGCGTGATGACTGGGCAATGTTAACTTTCCAAGGACAGATTAGGAGTACTCGTGTGACATATTTATTATGTATTATGTATTATTATCCCACTTTGAAAAGCCCATAGAAGATGCACAGCATTAAACCATAGGGTAAAAAAAAATATATATGGTTTGATTATTTCCAAGGAAAGCTAGAACTTGAATGGCAATAGTTCCAGAAGAGAATAACCCAGATGTTTCTATGAATATCTCTTAGGCCTCTCTGCCCCCTTTGAACATTGAACTGCTTATTGACCTCTGCATTGATCTTTGACCATTCAGCCCTCTCCTCTGACCGTTTCCTCTTCCTTATTGAAAGAGCAGCTGTGACTTGGCTGAATCTTGGTCCACCTCTGTGTCCTTACTTGTTTGTGACTCAACTTTGCCGTGCACCTTGAAGGACCTATTTTTTCTGCATGTAATGAAAAGCATTGATCTTTTTTTTCACACAGGCTTTTTAAAGAAGCTCTTTGCAGACTTTTAATATGACCTTTGTACACGGATGCTAAGTGATATTTGACTGTTGACATCAACACTCAGGAGCTAGCCTCCCCTTTCCGTTCTCACTGTACCAAGATTGCGCTTTTTCCTTCTGAAGACCAAGTCATGGGGTCACCTGCTTTCTCCGTGGGTTGATAACCAGGTCTGTGTGTTCGGCTGATGTCTAACACTGCTGATGCTTCAGTGTGGACACGAACCATCCTGCCGGCCACCCTTCAAAGTTACCTCACGTAACTTGATGATACTTCAAGCACTGTTCCCCTTTCCCACTGAAACATTCTTGCTGTCTTTATATAATTAAATGATGTATGAAAGCTGACATTCAAAGAGGGATTTTTTAGAAAACTGAACATTAATGATGAGCCTCACCGTGCCATTTGGCATTCAAAACACTACCTGAGAGTATGAGGGAACTGAATGCATTTTCATATGAATGAGCTCTCCCAGTAACTTTAACATGAGAAACGGACAGTTTTGTTCTCCAAAATCAGGGGTCGCCTTTTGGCCTTATGAGTTTTTCTCGTTCCTCTGAAAGCTATTTTTAAAATAGTTGAAATACCCGTGCACTTAAAGTTTTTTACTGTTCTTTCACTGGACCGTGGTTATAATGTTAATGTTAAAGAGCAAACCTATGCCCTGCTTATAGAAAAAACAAAGCAGACGTCTATTTATAAGAAGTTCTCGTAAGCCAAGAGAATCTGGAAGTATTAAATGCAAAATATTAAACTCTATTTCATTTATGGAGTCAACGGTGAAGACAAGGGACCGAGATATTTAGATGGCATGGGGGTATCATGTTTATTTTGGAGTGCCAAGCTTCAAAAAAGCCTTTGATAGGCTCGACCAGGTCCAGGTCAATATATATACATATATATATACATATACATACATACATATATATATATATACATATATATATATATATATATATATGTATATGTATATATAGTGTGTATGTGTGTGTGTATACACACACAATTTATATATATATTTTTTATATATATAAAATATATATAAATAAAAATATATAAATAAAAACATTTTTTTATATTTATATATATTTTATATATATATAAATTGTGTGTGTGTATACACACATGCATATACATTTAGACATTGTTTCACATATAGATGGGGAGTCTAGGAAGAGAGGATAATGTTTTAGATACTGAAAATGCTGTCTCTTGAAAAGGGAATTAGTCTTCATGAATCTTGAAGAGCAAAGAAGAAATGCCAGTTCCAGGGAAGACTTTGGAATCAATATGCTGCTGATAACATGCTCCGGGAGTGAAAGGAGCAGGTTGATGGGGTGGCAAGAACAGCATCTTGGGAGGCATTGCAGCCTTGACTCCAAGGCACCTGCTTGGAGGAAGTTCGTGGGGGTGGAGGAGGGATTCCCTGCGGCTGAATCATAAGGCATCTCTGTCCCTTCCCTAAACTCCCACATTCTCAGTCTGTGGGTTTGTGAATGAGCGTCCTAGTAGCTAGTCTTTGAGCACCTGGCCCTCTGAAGGCTTCCTCTCACAAACTTGCCTCTACACGCAATGTGGTGGTTACTTTGAAGTGTTTTTGTACCCTATGATTGAAATCTAATAATACCACACGAGTTTTTCTGTTACTTCATTCTTTTTGCTTCCATTCGATGTTGCGCTGTTATAACCCAATTTGTTTGTCCTTTCTGCTAAGGATTATATTCTGATTATTTCCAGTTATTTTGCTCTAGGTTACTAATGTGGCCGAGCATCTATTCATATGTTCGTGAGCTGTCTGTGGTTCTTTTGTGAAGTGTCTGTTCTGGTTTTCTTCCCATTTCTCCCTTTGGATTGATTTACTTTACCTAGTTCAGATTTTCATCCCTGTCGATTACATGCATTGCAAAGTATCTTTCTCAGTCTATAGCTTTAATTTTTACCCGTTTGTGAAATCTGCTGATGAACAGAAGTTACTAATTTTACTGTAGTCAAATATATCAATCTTCTTGGTTTGTGCTTTTTGTATCTTTGTAAGAAATCCTGGAGGGTGGTATTTTTGTCCATGAAGGCATGTACTTAAGTTGGTGTAAGAGGAATTATCTGTCAAGGAATAGATCCACATTTATAATCTAAATGAGAGTTGTCCTTTTCAAAGCAGGAAGCTGGGAAGGCAATATATTTTTGCTTCTGTGTTCTTTTTCCACAATGTATTTGAAGAATTCTTTATAAATTGTCCTTAGAGGACAGTACATATTTTTGTATATGCTTATTTTTTTTCTTTTTTGTCTTTTTTCTGTGAGGGTATATTTTATATTTGGAAATAATTCCAAGTCATTTAGTGACAGATATGACGAACAGGGGTAGGTGATGAAGCGGAGTGATACCTTTTCCCTTTGTTACTAATATATATGCACCATCGTAAAGTAATGACATTTGTTGTACAAGTCAGGAAAAATTAACAAGATGTTTTAAGGACATAATTTATTGAAAATTTATTCTGAAGGATGATGTTCTTTTTTTAAGTTTGTTTATTTTTGAAGGAGAGAGAGAGACAGAGCACAAGCAGGGGGAGGGGCAGAGAGAGAGGGAGACACAGAATCCGAAGCCGGCTCCAGGCTCCGAGCTGTCAGCACAGAGCCCGATGCGGGGCTCATACTCATAAACCGTGAGATGGAGACCTGAGCTGAACTCGGATGCTTAACCAACTGAGCCACCCAGGCACCCTTGAAGGATAATGTTCGTTAATACTCATTAGGCTACCTACATCTTTGTGTGATTTTGTAAAAATAGCCTTATCACATTGTGGTTGTACTAATGTCCTCTGTTTTCTTTCCAAACTGTTAATGGTGGAATTGATTACAAACTGTTAATGGTGGAATTGAATTTATTACATTAAGGAGGGAAATAGTGTGGCTCCTTACCTTTGAGGACTCCTGAAAGCTAAAATCTTTGAAAATCGCTGTGGTTGGTTTTTTGTGTTTTTTTTTTTTTTTTTTGAGACCAAAAAAGTTGGAAAGCCATTATTAAAAAAAGCAAAAAAAAAAAGAAACTGAAATTGATAAAGGAGATCATACGTTATGTTAAAAAGGTATAAGTATTTTTTTCTTACAATTAGTTCATAACAGTTACGGGTTTTATTTCTGTGCTGGTTCATTTTGCTGCAATATCCATCCCTCCATTCTGCAGTTTTGAGAGAATGGCAAATTTTAAAGTTTAAAAATATATTTTCAGTGAACATTAAAAATGAAAACAGCGTAGCTGAAAAAAATGGGAAGAAAATAGAGATTAGTAACTTTTTGGCAGTAGTGTGATAAGGCATTGATTTTCTGCTAATGAGGGAAAACTTACTTCGGCCATCATTATGTGAAACTGTTGGCTGGCTTGCATGCTGAACGTTAAACAGGCTTCTGACATTGTTGTGGGTTCAGTTCAAAATCACATAGATGTATTTCTGCAGAGACTTTCAACAAGCTTTTGAATGATTTTTGTGGGGGGCTGGATAGACTAATGCTGTTCATATCCATTCCTCTAATGAAAAATCCCTGAATGGTTAGCATTTGTGTTGGCATGTGCTCAAAGGGCTGGGCAGATAGGAGCTACTTCCCAGCACAAAGAAGCTGCCTGGTGTGACTGC
Organism: Panthera leo; assembly: GCF_018350215.1. Classification (NCBI taxonomy): domain Eukaryota; kingdom Metazoa; phylum Chordata; class Mammalia; order Carnivora; family Felidae; genus Panthera; species Panthera leo. Next base: position 6,053,194 of record NC_056689.1, on the reverse strand, counting down.
CATGGCAACAGCCCCCCACCCCCACCCCAGGACAAAGGACCAATTGGAATTGGTCTCTGAAGTCCTTATTGGAATTCTCCCATGACTCCGCATTTGAGAAATGCAGCCTGTGATAGCACATACGTTATCTGAAATTAACTACTGTAGCTTTGGAAGGTTGAAGTCTGAGTCTGATCTTTATATCTAGGCCCTTCTGCAAACTCCTTTCTGATGAAAATGAAAATGTTTTTGTGCTAAAGCTTCTTTTTTTTTTTTTTTTAACTTTTATTCAGTTTTGAGACAGAGAGAGAGAGAGAGAGAGCGAGCACGAGCGCGCGCACAAACGGGGGAGGGGCAGAGGGAGAGGGAGACAAAGAATCTGAAGCAGGTTCCAGGCTCTGAGCTGTCAGCTCAGAGCCCGATGCTGGGCTTGAACTCAGGAATGGTGAGATCGTGACCTGAGCCAAAGTCCATCGCTTAACGGACTGAGCCACCCAGGCGCCCCTAAAGCTTCTTAAGTAGTGCACGGAGATATAAAAGTATGATAGATGGTTTAAGATGGTATTAAAATTAATTCCTAAAAATTCACATTTTATGCATATTTAAAATATCAAGAAATTATTATTGGCTCTATTTATGTTACTGATTTATGTAATGTCATTTTTTCTGCATTATTTGCCCAACTTCACCAAAGCTGGTTGTTTTTGTGTATAATGAAACCACCTTTTAGTTATTCAAAGGAATATATGGAAGCAAATGATTTTAAAACAAGACAGAGTATTTACTATTTACTACGTGCAATTTTATGTAACTTAACAAGAACACTTAGGTTACTTTGTATACTTTTCATTATCAAAGCCGATTAAGTTACTCTGTTCATTTATCAATAGCAAAGCTGTACTAGAAAAATCATCTGGTGAAGGTGGCCAAAGTATTATGAAAGGTGGTTTCCCATGTCACCAATACCAATATGCAATGGTGTATTTACAGAGGAAAGCTAAAACTTTTCACGAAATCATAATTAACAGTCAATGTGCTTAAAATTTTCCTTCAGGAACTGATCATGCTTCTTTAAAATATCACTTATTGGGGCTCCTGGGTGGCTCAGTCAGTTAAGCGTCGACTTCAGCTCGGGTCACAATCTCGCGGTTTGTGCGTTCGAGCCCCTGCATCCGGTTCTTTGCTGATGGCTCAGAGCCTGGAGACTGCTTCTGATTCTGTGTCTCCCTCTCTCTCTGCCCCTCCCCCGTTCATGCTCTGTCTCTCTCTCTCTCAAAAATAAATAAAACGTTAAAAAAAAAATTAAAAAAAAATATCACTTATGTCCCACTGGCAAAAAGTGGGGGTATTTGTTTCCATTAGAGTTTAATTAATAGCCCATTATAATAACTTTTAACGGAAAGCCATTTACATACTCATCAATTTTTTTTAATTTATGTGATTAGAAGATTATAATTCAGTATCATATTTTATATTTAACTTGTTTTTACAGAGCATCATTTTATATTATTCTTTTATTGTGTTTTATACTGTTTTAGAATATTTAATACCTTCAGCAATATTCTTACTATGTATTTATGGTGTCCCCAATGTTCTAAATTGAAGTCATTTTTTTAAAGATTTGTATAATTTGCTCCAATATTTCCAGTGCAAAGATTTTTATTGACTCAGCCTGTTGTGCCCATGTGTGTATATGAATTTACATGAAACGATTGCTTCCCAGAGTTCACATTATATTTTAGGAGATGATGGGGTTGTTACTATAATCTATAGGATTCTGTCAGTGGTTAAATTCAAATTTATAAGGAAAATAGAGTAACAACAATAATCATAAGTATTGATGATAAGGTTCCCCAGTGATTTAAAACTCAGTCTGCAAAGAAAAATACTTAATTTATAGGTTTTTTAGAACAATTTTCATGCCATTTTCTTAAAATTAAGATAACTTCTATGGAAAGTCTTGATGTTTCTTTTCATTAATCCTGTGAATTTAAGTTTTTATTTCTCACATCAATTCTAGAGGTCAAAGTCACATGAAATAATAGGAAGAGTGTTTCAGCAGATTTTTCTTCGTGTTCAGAATTAGGTTCCATATATACATAGCAGGCATCGCTCAACTACCATTCTCTTCTTCCCTCCATATGGCGAGTTTCTACAAAAGTAGGAAAGGTGTTGGAGTCATAAAGCAGAGTGTGGATTTGACTGAGTGTCGTCCATGAGTACATGAAATTCCTGGTAAATCGCTCGACAATTGAGAACCGCAAAGAAAGTATTTAATGAAATTCTTTTGGCAGTACAGTTTCTTTATTATGATTCACCTATCAATTCATCTGAATATTTATTCGTGCCTGCTGTTCAATTCCTACAAATGCTTTCCCAGTGCTGACCGTGTCTCAGTGGACACTGAGGTAGGATAGTGAACAAGACATACACAGTCCGTGTCTTCCAGACCCTGCATCCTGGCGATGGTGGTAGGGGAAAAGGACAAAGAACATTCACGAAAGTAAGCACGATACTTCTGGATAATTACCAGGGCTGTGACTAAATTGATAAAACAGGGTGATAGAAGAGAGACTCATAGGTGGGTCTGGCAATGATCAGGTGGGTCAGGGAGAACTTTGCTGAGAGGGTATGATTTGAGCTGAGACCTGAATGCCAAGGAGGAGCCAGACACACAAAAGTGTGGATAGAGGTTCCAGGTGAGGGCACCTGTAAGTAGAAAAGTGATGAGGTGGGGAAGGCTTGGCGTGGTAAAGAAAAAGAAGCCAGTGTCAGGATTTGAGGTTGGCAAGGTCACTTGCAGGATGCTGGAGGCGGTTCAGTTTTATTCCAAGACATTTAGAGAGCATTGGAGTTTAGGCTGAGATGGGGCATGAGAAGACTCAGGTTTTATGAGTAGAAAAACGGATACCGCTAATAATTGAGGGTGGCGAACCGTACTTGGAGTGGTGGGGTCCACAGGGGGTCCTGTTGGGAGGTTGTAGACGGCAGTAGTCCAAGCAAAGTGGAATGCTGGCTTGGGCTGGGATGATGGCACGGGGCGTGAAGGACGGCTGGTGAATTTGGGCAGCTCAGAGATGTTAGATGAGGGTGAAAGAGATAAACTGGGGGACGCTTAGGCTGTTGATTGAAGAGGTTGGGTGAGTGGTGGTGCTGTGTTCTGCGATGGGAAGAAGGGTGAGGAGTTCATGGTGAAGAAGTGCCATGAGGAGCCCCTTCCTGGCAGTGTGAAGCTCAGGTTCCCTTGGAGAGACCACATGGGTGACACCTGTGTGACAGCCCAGGTGAGAGGTCTGAATGTGGACGTGAAAGTCTCCTGTTAATAAAACAGGGCAGAGAGAGAAGACCGGCGGAAGTTCTCTTGTGGTTAGAGTGTTCATTGTACCTGCCACAGATTAATTAAATGGGTGAATTTTGTAATTTTACAGATGTCATACATAGGGGTATTCGTAAATACTTTAACATTCTTTAATGTAAAATCTTTGCAGCCAGCTAAAAATTCCTTCCAGTATAATCCCGCTAATTTTTTTGAAGGAGCGGTTCTCGAAGTCTGGTCTGGGGAAACTTGTAGGGGCTCTTTGAGGTCAAAGCTTAACGTCTTGTAATGGGAACACGTTATTTGTCGGTCATGGGTGTACGGTAGAATTTTCTAGAAGGTAGGATGCCAAAGCAGAGGATGCGGCCCTCTTCATCAATTGGATTTCCAAAAAGTGTAAAACAATGGCATGCTTGTTAGTAACATTTTCATTTTTAAAATATAGTTAATTTTATAAAAATGCATTTTTTACATGTGGTAAGTTTTTTATTTTCAAGTGAATACATGTGTCAAAAAATTTCCTGTATTAAGGTCTAATGGAATAAACATCAATAGATACAGCCCAAAGAAGCAAAATCTTTTTGAACTTTTCAGTGAGTTTTGTTAGTATCAAGAGGTTCTGAAACTAAGTTTGAGAACCACCACCTTAAGCCATGTGACCTGAAGACAAATATGACCAACTAGATGCTTGTTCCAGAAAACACACTGGATTAGTTTAAGGTTTAAAATATCAGATATTGACTCACCCACCCCTAAATAGCACACACGAAGGATCATGTTACAAAACAAATATCTTTCATTTTTATTTATTTTGGTTTATTGTAGTACAGTTGACGTAAGTTTTGTTTATTGTCGTATAGTGTTCGTTTTAGGTGTATGACATAAGGATTTGATATTTGTGCTATTGTGAAATGATGACCACAGTAAGTCTGGTAGCATCCATCACTGCACATGGTTACATTTTGTTTCTTGTGATGAGAACTTTTAAGATTTATTGTCTTAGCAACTTTCAATTATGCCATCCAGTGTTATTAACTGTCGTCCCCATGCTGTATGTTATAGCTGCGGGACTTGTTTTGTAACAAAAGCCTTTTAAGTAGAGTCCTGGTAAGTTAGAAGCAAAAGTTTCTTTTAAGGCGGACATTTAAATCTAGAGTAAATAGCCAATACTGATTAACAGTGGGCAAGTCAGTTGCGTTGAAGTGCTTATTATTCTGTTAATTACATTGCATTTCACAGTTTGAAAGGTATCCCTGATGCATTTTGTGGGTTCTGTTTGGACACTTTTTAATGTTTAAGATTTGGGAATTTAATTGGGTTCCCCAGTGATTATCCTGAATTCGTGTAGTAGGGTGCTGATTTTTTTTTTTTTTTTTTGTAATTTTAATTACAGCTCTAAGGAATAAAGGAATCAAATATCCTTTGAATCCAATCAGCATTTTTAGAGAAGAAAGTGGTTTTATATTGTGCTTATTTCTTACTTAAAAGAATTCTAGAAAATGTAGCATTTTATATTTGGAAGGTTCAGAGCAGTAATGCATCTAACATCATAGATGGTTTCAAATGAAAAAAGAGAATATGTCACTTTACGCATGATCGCAGAGTGGTCCCCTCAATGCATGTGGAAACCGAAATTGGCAGCTGTCTTTTGGATGTCTCTTTATAAATTCTTACCGCTAAGTAAATGTTTGACATGTGCATGTAATTCTCTTGTGATGTGTTTTGCAAAGAGCATTCTCGTTTGCAGGTGCATATGCTTGTGTTTGGTATCTTACCACCATCCTCATGAGTATTGTCTTGGGAGAAGTTTAGAAAACAAACAAACAAACAACTTGCTGCTTTCATTGATTTTTCTTGGGAAGTCAAGTTTCTGGTTTCTTCTCCCAAAGGCAGATCTTAGCACATCAGTAACGTTAGAGGATAAAAGGCTGACTCCAACTGAGCACACATATGATATTATTTGGAATGAGAACTTAATTTTAGAATTTGTTTTTTTATGCAAGTTCTAGGTTAGTATTTTCTACAACAGTGCATTCTGTTTCCTGTTCTCGCAAAGCGTGGAGAGTTTGTTTGTTTTTTACTTAAATAGACTGCTGAGTTAGGTTTCTGCCTTTTGTCTTTGTGTGCTTTATATTATAAGCTTTGGCCATTTAGTTTAGTTGTCTTGTGGAGGCATGGCCGCTGGACTGAGCCATTAATCTTGGGAGTTTCCTCCAGGTCCATCCATTAAGTGGCTCTGTGACCAGCTTGAAGTGCTTAGAGTAACCGTCTCTGCACCTGACTGCATTTCCCAACTTCCTGGGCAACACCCCATTTCTCCTGCAACCCTGGCCCACACTGGAGCCTTGGGGGTTATTCCAGGCCCCATGTCTGCTTACCCTCAGGTCCTTACCGCTGTCAGTTACCGCTTTGTTTCAGGTCTTCGGAACTTCTTGCCTGAATTTTCCCACCAATTCCTACAGATCTTGCTGTCCCTGGACTTCTTCCGCTTTGATACATTCTCTGCACTACCATGAACAAAACCTTCCTAAAAGCCCAATGAGTTCATGCCATCTCCTTGCTTGCATTTTCCAGGGCTTTTCCATGATAAATTCCAAACTCCTTAGGATAGCAGACTCTGCAGTGAAATAAAGAGAGCTGGGTTCTGGAACTTGGCAGATAGGGACTTGAATCTTGGTTTTGCCACGTAACTAGCTAAGTAAGCCTAGGGGAATTCTCAAACTTAAAAATCATCCTTTTCTCATTTGTCAAATAATAAATATGTCAAGCATCAAGTCCCGTGTCTCGGGGTAGCCATCACTCACTGATCTGCCCCTGCTTCCCTACTCGATTCTGTACTCACCACTCCGTGGCTTTGGCTCAACTTCCTCGAATGTTCTCTTGTCTCTGTGACCCTATAGATGTTTTCTCTGCTTGGGATACACACTCTAAGACATCACCACTCTTTAGAGGCACTGTACGAGGTGGTTCTGCTAAGAAGCCGTCTCTGACCCTTCCCTACTAGGCTGGGTTCTCTTCTATGAGGTTGCCGTAATATCCTTTGTGTCCCTCTCTATGAGCCCTCTGGTCACACTGTGTTTCATTCATTCATGTAATTTATTAAGAAATGCTTATTTTGCACTCCTGTATCCTTTGGAAGGGGAAAAAATAGTTACAAACAGAGAGGGAGGGAGGCAAACCACAAGAGCCTCTTAAATACAGAGAACAAACTGAGGGTTGATGGGGGTAGGTGGGGGGGATGGGCTAAATGGGTGATGGGCATTGAGGAGGGCACTTGTTGGGATGAGCACTGGGTGTTGTGTGTAAGTGATGAACCATGGGAATCTACCCCAAAAACCAAGAGCACACTTTACACACACTGTGTTACCAATTTGACAATAAATTATATTAGAAAAAAATGTACTTTGCATATGCTATGTGCCAGGCATTGTTCGATTATTCTGAGTGTTTGGGTTATAGTAGAGACCAAAGGATACAAAATGTCTGTTCACGTTGTGTTTATTGCCTCATTGAGAATATATGAAACAAACAAACATTTATAATGTGTGTGTGTGTGTGTGTGTGTGTGTGTGTGTTTGTGTGAGAGAGAGAGCGAGAGATAGGTTGGTGATAAGTGCTGTGAAAGCCAAAGCGTGGTAAGGAGGTAGAGAATGACATGCGGGACGGGGACGGAATTGTGATGTTATACACAGTAGTAGAAGACGTCCTCTTTGAGCTGAATGTTGAGCAGAAGCAGAGAAATGAGCAGATGACAGTGTTCCACGCTGATATCCAGAGGAAGACCATTTCGGCCAAGGGAATACAAATGTGCAAAGACCTGAGATGGGTTGTGGTTGATGTGTTCGAGGAACAGTAATGGAAACCAGCGTGGCTGGAGTGGAGTGATTGATTATGGTGTGGGGTGGGGAGTCGGGTAAGGGAATCGTTGATATCACAGAGCTCCAAATGGGCTTGGAGTCCGTGTTAAGGACTTTTATTATTATCAGCTTGTAATCAAGATGGGAATACCCAGGAGAATTTGAGCTGAAGTGCACCACCCTCTAATGTATGGCTTCCTTGCAGGCACAGAAATTCTGTGGTAGCAGGGAGGGAAGCAGGGATATCAGTTGGGCAACTGTAGAAGCAGTCAAGAAGGGTTCATGCTGACTTCGACTGAGACCGTGAAAGTGAAGGTGGTAAAAAATGGTCAAGTTGGAGAACTGTGGTCAGAAGTTCAGCCAGTACTATTTATTAATGGATTGGACTGGAAACGGTACACCAGATAAGACAGGAGTGATTCCAGACTTGTGGCCTGACAAGTAGAATAATGGAGTTGCTCTTCCCAGAAATGGAACAGATTGAGAAGCAAGGCTGTCGGGGAGCATCTGGCGTACAATCGTCAATCGCGGATTTACCGCATTAGGGATCTGCCCAGTTGTGTAAAAGCCCTCACAGCATTATGGTTAGAATAAGATATATGTTTATTCCTCTTGGCCTTCATATCCTTGAGGTGAGAGGGGCTATGCTGTCCGTCTGGTTGTTCAGGCACCTAGGTTTCTTCCATCTTGTTGCTCTAGGGCCACCCGAGGGGGATCACCACACTCAGAGTTGAAGCCGGGCCACTGCCATGTTGGAGGTCCATCCTTTTGCGGGGGGGGGGGGGGGGGGGGGCAAGATGAGGTCTGAGAAAGCATGGAGCTTCACCCTGTTCTCATGCTCTCGCCCATAACTCAGCTACAAAGAAAGCTAGAAAAAGTGATCTCTGTAAAGGTAGCCACCCGTCCGGTACAAAATTGGTCAAGGATTCTCTTCCTGAAATGTAGAGAACGAAACTTTGGGAACGCTCCACCATATTTGTCTGTCTCATAGCGGCTTCTGGTCAGGAATCACAGATGTTCTCTGTGACCCCAGTACTTACTCCGGTGGCTGCACATAGCACACATTTACCACATATTGGTCTCATTAAAACGAAGTTAATTACACAGGACAGAGATTCGTATACACTTGATAGTGTGTGTCCTCCTGTAAACTTTTGAATTAATCTTATAACTCATTTTTCATATTGCAGGCCACATGTTTAATGCGTATTTATCACTAATGGAGAAAAACTAGCATTTCAGTGATCTTTCAGGCTGTGCCTTATATTTAGTGGTTATCCAGGATGAAGAAATTAGGATGAGCGAGTATTTGTTTTTTTTTTTTAAGAGTATTTACCTCACACATTTGCTTCCAGATAGCAGTTCCAGAGATCACACTGCATGGTGAAAGAATGAGTCACATCCATATAATCAAATTGCATCACCCCTTCCGAGCTGCTAATTCTCCCAAGCCTCACCTAACGTCCCACTGAAGGCACGTGTTGCCTCTTTTCCCCAGCACTGTGTAGCTTACAAGTTAGACAAGTGTATTTGGGTTTAAAGATGTTTTTATGCAAGATTCATAAACCCTATAACATTAAAAAGTACATTTTGGAATAAGGAATCGAATCCGAAGATAACGTTTAGTAAGAAAACGAATTGGAAAGAGAGTATTTTATAATCGGCCAACTGTAAATTGGCACACAGGGCATATTATGTCTCATCTGAAAAAACTTGAGGCTGGGTTATCAACATGAAAGAAAAATAGTTCCTATTTCTTGATAATTTGCTCTTGGGAAAATTGGCCCTATCTCCTGTCCAGGATCTGTTCGTGTGTATATATCTCGATAGGTCAGTCTGTTTGTGGAACCGCATGCTATGTTCCAGACCTCTCCCGTGGGAGTGATGGAATTCTTGTGTATTTATTTGCACATCTGCAAGCCTGTGTATCAAATATGCTTTCTTAATTTATTGGTAGAATTTTATAGTTGTAAATATTAAATGAAGACATGGATTTTAAAGAACTTCTATGGTTTACCAGAATCTCAGGTCGATGTGAGTAGAAACCTTGTGGGGTGTTCTCCAGTGCCTAGTGGGGCCCAGCACATAGTAAAAGTTCCATTTATTTAACAAAAATAATTATTAGTCTAATCTTGTTTGAATGTTAAATATCCTTCCCAACACCAAAGCTTCACAGTTTATTTTAGGGAATCTATACACACACCTACACGCATGTAAAAACCTCTCTCTCTCTCTCTCTCTCTCTCTCTCTCTCTCCCCCTCTCCCTCCCTCTCTCTCCCTCTCCCTCTCTCTCTCTCTTTCTCTCTCTTTCTCTCTCTCTCTCTCTCTCTCTCTCTCTCTCACACACACACACACACACAGCTATATTAAATTCCCTTTAAATCTAGAATTATCTTCTTACAGATAATGAAAATTGATTATTTTAGCTTCTGAAAATTTTAAGAAGATATTAAACATTTAGTTCTGAAAATTACTTGTTTTCCTTCTAGATGAGACTTTTATTTAATTTTTTAAATCTCCTATGTTTAGTCTTTTAAGCTTTCTGAATCCTCTATTGAAATTTAATAAGCCACAACTTTAAAAAATTTTTTGTTTGATCTAACAAAACATCATTTGGACTGTGCAAACTTCAGATTAAGATCCTTAGAGGTGGGGTGTGTGCATGTGTGTGTGTGTGTGCGCGCGCGCGCACGTACACATATGTAAATTCTCAACTTTCTGAAGATGACATTTTGGAGGACAGTATACCATATTGTGATCACGCTGTGGGTCACTTGACATTTTTCAGAGTCCAGTAATATTTTTTGATAGTAGTAATAGAGATTCACAAAATCATGTATAAACTTTCATCAATGCAGAAGCATATCTCATTATGCTCAATAGAGAACTGGTTGAGTTAAACTTTGCCCCAAGGAAAGCAAAGAAAATGAGAAAAAATTCGGTAAAAATGTTGAGCTTTTCATATCTTATAATGCTTGGCCTGTAACTAAAATGAAACTTGAGTTTATTAAACTTTTTCCATGCATGACAAATGTATTTCTTCAATTCATCATACTAAATATATTTATTTCTAAAAAGGCCCAGATAGGGGCACCTGGCTGGCTCAGTCAGAAGAGCATGTGACTCTTGATCTCAAGGTCGTGGGTTTGAGCCCCACACTGGGTGTAGAGATTACTTAAATAAATAACACTTAAAGTAATAATAATAAAACAAGTTAAAACACCCAAGTATATCCAAGATGAAGCTTGATTAGCTGTATTATATAAGGTCAAGGTATATGTCCTAAAGATTTTGGGAGGATTGAATCTCATCAAATCTGTTACTATGAGGATGTCTTCTCTTATGCTTAAACAAATGGAATCTAAAACTCTTTGAATTATTTTTTTATTCACAATAATAGAGAGCTGCTTTTCAACTTGAGTTCAATTATTCCTGCTTCCAAGGTCGAGGCATAAAGAATCGTCTAAGTATGTTTTTGACTTAGCGATACAGTAATGTCAACTGGTCAAGAAAAAGTCTTGAACATTTTATTTAACTTTGATGAGCCTGTATTTATTTCATTCCCTGTAAAATCTGAATTAATAGTACCTTCCTCAAATGGTTCTTGTGTAGAGGGGCGGATAGGATCATGAATGTGGGAACCCTTAGCACTCATTTAAGGCCGTTGTAAACATGTTTCAAAAATGTACACTAATTCTTGTTAGCATCAGAAATTAGCATAGGAGATTCAGATACTTAACTGTCTCCTCATCGGCTTAAGATGTGCACATCATCAAAAGTTTTATGACACTAGTCTCAGATGGTGGGAACTTCAGGATTAAAAATGGTAAATGCTTAACAGTTGATGCTGGGAGACAAACCTTGTTTGTAGTCTTTGCCGATGTTTGTGATGGGAGTGCTGTCCTCGTGGCCGGTTTCAGACCGCCAGCCTCATGCCTGAACGCCGGCCTCACTTTGCTGAGCGGAGTGAGCTCTGGCATAGCACTGGGCACGCCGCTTCGTGACCAGCTGCTGACTCCATGTATCTGTAGTTGTGGAATGGGTGCATGAAGTTTGACGCGTCGCACTTCTGTTCATTACTCACGGACTGTGTTTTCCATCAGTGGGGTTAATGGATTATATTTCCTTTCGACATCGTTTCCCTTCAGCTCTGCAGTTTCAAATGTTTCTTCGAATCGTACCTTTGAGGTTGCAGTTGACTCACAATCTGTGTTTGCCCTGCCCCAGGATAGCACTCTGGGTGCGTTCAGCCCCATCGGTTCCTTACAGTCAGCGTCCTATGTTGCACACATGCAGTGGTTTTGCTTCTACACCATGAGTATTGTTTTTTTTCTTTTAGGGAAAAGACGGCATATAAGAGCTTGTGAATGTCTTCATCAATTTACCAATGATGTGGCAGATTAAATGTGTTTTAATAGAATAGGCAATTTTTGGAATCAAGAAACACCCAACAGTGGAATAGCTAAGACACCTGACTAGACTCAGCATATGTTCTTTAGGACAGAGGCCTAATGAGGTACCATCATGTAGGTGGGCTCATTTGACTCTTGGACATATTAGTTATACATTGAAAATGCCTCTGATTTTCGTTTGCACTGGTATATATTCGTTTCTACCAACAAACCTACGGCATACGCTCTTTTCACATAATTCTTGCCATGTACTTCCATCCGACAGATTTATACTTTCTCTTCAAGTTATTTCCAGTCATAGGATTTATCAAACTCTCTGTCATATTTATTCAGATAGGAGCATTTCCACCCGAAAGATGAAAAACATGAAACCTCGTTTGTATCCTTTCCTGTATCTTAAGGCCAGAGCTAACACCACCTTCTTCATCCAACTCCTGGGAATTTTTTCTTTTTTTAAAGTAACTTCTGCCTCCCCAAATTTCCTCTCTTTCTCTTGGGCAAATATCACTATAGTGTGGTTCACTGGCTCTTGAGATGTGTTCCCTGCAACAACAGCATCAGAATCACCAGAAAACTCGTAAGAAATGAAAATTTTCAGCCCACCTTAGACATATTGAATCAGAAAGTCTAGGGATAAGGAAGGAAAGGAAAGGGAAGGGAAGGGAAAGGGAAGGGAAAGGGAGAGGAAAGGGAAGGGAAAGGGAAGGGAAAGGGAAGGGAAGGGAAAGGGAAAGGGAAAGGAAGGGAAAGGAAGGTAGGCTGGTTCGTCAAGGGATAATAGTGTACAGTGGTCTATACCTTAACAAATCCTTTGAGTGACCCTGATTTTGAGTTATGTAAATTTCCCTTTTAGTTGTATCCTCCATCATGACCAGGATTTATGTATCTTTCAAATAGTGGGTACCCAATAAATACTTGTTGAATGAACTCATAAGTCAATGAATATAAGGACAACTTAAATTCAAGCTAATTAGCTTTAAGAATAAAGGGCAAGATACTTCATTTTGAAAGGCTATCATTTGAGGGGCGCCTGGGTGGCTCAGTCGGCTAAACGTCCAACGCTTGATTTTGGCTCAGGTCATGATCTCCCACTTCATGAGTTTCAGCCCCGCACCAGGCTCTGCACTGAAAATGCTTGGGATTCTCTCTGTCCCCCTCTCTGTGCCTCTCCCCTGTTGGCTCTCTGTCTCTCAAAATAAATCAACTTAAAGAAAAAAAGAAAAAGGCTATCATTTGAAGGAGAGATGAAGTGTGTCCTTTAAACATCCAGGGGCTGCAATCAGGGTAAACGAATAGAAATTAGGTTTATTTATTTTGGGTACACTAATTCATCACATCCTGAAAACAATCCTATGAAGCAGGTTATCACACCCATTTTTCTGATGAAAAGTGAAGTGTAGAGGGTGGTTATATCTCTCTGTGTATTAGGATCACCTCGCGAGGCAGGTTTCAAACTCAGTTCTCTCTGTCTCACTTTCTTATCTCATGTTCAGAGAATCAGATTTCAACTCCAGGAGATGGTTGGTTCAGTCAGTGTATTCAACGACTGTTAATCGTACAGAACTACAAGGCACATGCTAGGAGCTTAGCATTTAGCAACGAGCAGGTAACGTCCTCATCTGTAAATTTGGGTAGTGAAAGTACCTTGTACTTCCTCGTGCTGCCGTGATGATTAAAAATGAGAGACGTCAAAGCAATAATTAAACCAGACATATTTACAGATTGTGAAAAGCGCAAAGCTGGGAAGAAAGGCTTACGATGAGAGGTTGTAATAGAGACCCCCGATGGAGATTGAGTGTCGGGGGAAATGTCTCCAGAGCAGTGACATTGATACTGATCCAGAATGACAAGTGTGATTTGGCTAGGTGACAAATAGGGGAAGCGCGTTGAGTGGAGGACCCACACGCGCAGAGCCCGAAGGTGGAAGGAACTTGCCCACGCTTGGAACGGAACGAGGTCTCTGTCGCTGGGAGTTTTCGTGTGTCATCCTCAAAATAAAACGTGGCGGGTGACGGATGGGCCCTGGTGGCGACAGAGCACTGCTGTGTCCCGTGTGTCACTGGTTTTCATCCAGTCCTAAGTTGGTCTGTAAAATGTCCCTGATGGGACCAGGAAGTAAAGTATAAAGGTCCAGCTGGGAGCAGAAGTTTGTAGGAAATATGACATCAACTAAGTATACTCTTGTAAGGAGTGAAAAGGAGAGAAAAAACGGAGATCGGAAGACTTTAGAGTTTGGATCAGTGTTTTGAGCAGATTTGAATCCCGTACAATACCTTCTAGTGTTCCTGGGTAGCACTAAGAATCCCTGAGGTGCCCAATGGCTTGGGGCGCCGTCCTCCACGATTACCGCCTTGAACTATTCCCTCCCTAACTGGATTACAATGCTGCTTCTTCTAGAAAATCTCACATTAGATTCCTTCCGGGTTATACTTATTTAATACCCAGTCCACGGTGAAGATAGTATGAAGATAGGTTGGTTTGAATCACCAAGTAAAATGGAAGAATTTAAAATGCAATTAAATTGTGGTAAAAATCTTATACTATTTCTTTTTAAAAATTAAAAAAAATGAATATTTTTAAGAAAGGGGGTGGGCAGAGAGAGGGGGACAGAGGATCTGAAGCGGGCTTTGTGCTGATAGCAGCGAACCCAATGTGGGGCTCGAACTTGCAAACTGGGATCATGACCTGAGCGGAAGTCGGACGCTCAACCAACCGAGCCACCCAGGTGCCCCTTACATTATTTCTGAGTAGCTCTTTAGAAGACCTTACTAGGTAAAATTGTAAACATTTCAATTTAATTGACTTTTCCTGTTAACAAATTTCTCTTATTCCTTATTTGACTCTAAGACTAGCAAATGGAGGTTGCTACCTCCTGCACTATAAAGACGCTGATACTCTCAATGACCACATTATATCCTCTTCCGTATTTCCTGGGGCAGCTAACACAAACAACAATGAGTACCAATGATGTTTGTCAAATAAAGGATTGAGTGAAGGAGAGGCTAACATACCTGGCCAAATAATTTTTGAGTGGAAATCAAACATACAGAATATATTTAATTTCTGTTGTAGAGAATTTAAAAGCTGATACTAATTTCTGATATATATGTTATGCATTCCATAACTCGATTGCCCATAATTGTCAAAAATGTGTGTAAAAAGGAAGAGAAAAAAAATCTTAAGCTAATAGTGCTACATTGCTTTAAAGCGTTGAAGTCATTTGTGTCTGCAGCATTGTTGAGATGTGGTATAGTTTGGATTCACATAAAATGAAACGGACAACAAAGACAGTTACTGCGAAGAAGCAACCTTCAAATGTCATCGTCTGCCACATGTTCCTTGTTGATAGAAGGGAGAAATGTTTCTGCATAGATGTAATTTGGGGTAGCCTTAAAAAATAGTCTTCTATATTTAAAATTGCATATTAAAGTGGGTGATGGGCATTGGGGAAGGCGCTTGTTGGGATGAGCCCTGGGTGTTGTATGAAAACCAGCTTGACAATAAATTATATTTGAAAACGTTGTGTATTAACCATTGACCTATAATTGCAAAATACAGTACTATGTAATACAAATCTTAGGAGTAATCCCTAGGAAATACTTGTAATTAAGAGGAAAAATGCAGTTGACAGATTATAAATCCATAATATGCCTTATGTAATACATACGTTAAAAAGAATACACGTTTGTTATTAAATATAAATGTCCCTAATCCTTACTCCTGATGTTTTCAATGTGATCATTCTTTTTAAAAAAATTTTTAATGTTTGTTTTTTGGAGACAGAGACAGAGAGACAGAGCACAAGCTGGGGAGGGACAGAGAGAGACACAGAACCCAATGCAGGCTCCAGGCTCTGAGCTGTCAGCACAGAGCCTGATGCGGGGCTCAAACTCACAAACCAGGAGATCATGACCTGAGCCGAAGTCAGATGCTCAACTGACTGAGCCACCCAGGGGCCCCTCACTGTGATTATTCTTTTTTTTTTAATTTTTTTAAATTTTTTTTAACGTTTATTTATTTTTGAGACAGAGAGAGACAGAGCATGAACGGGGGAGGGGCAGAGAGAGAGGGAGACACAGAATCGGAAGCAGGCTCCAGGCTCTGAGCCATCAGCCCAGAGCCAGACGCGGGGCTCGAACTCACGGACCGTGAGATCGTGACCTGAGCTGAAGTCGGACGCTTAACCGACTGAGCCACCCAGGCACCCCTCACTGTGATTATTCTGTAGAGGAACTTGTGTCTTCATGCACAGTCATGTATCATCACTCTTTGTAAAGTACAAATTTTCTGGGAGAAGGGAATTAATTGGAGAAAAAATGAGAGGACACAATAGTTAGGAGACTCTCCAAGTAGGTAGACAGCTTTTAACGTGACTGTTCATGATCTCATTATAGAAGGAAAAAAGAAACCCCACTTTACAGACATCTTCCAAATGCATTGACCTTCTACCAAGCAATGTGACATTTTGATTCGTGGTATTATATGCTGGGCTGACTGGGAGAGCATAGTGCAGTCAGATGAAAACTGCTGATGTTCTACATTTTGATGTTCTATTGTTGGAATGTATTTTTATTACATAGGAGCAAATATATTTGGTATTTCCATTAAACACTCAGAAAACCTTTCACTGCCTCTTCCTGAGTGACCAATGACTTGCTCGCACTTAATGGTGTCAGATTTCAGTCAACCAGGGGTTCTGACTATGCAAATTAGTGCTTAGAATTTTGTTGTACATTCCAAGAGGCCACTGTTATCAAGAAATAATGTCAAAAAGTAAATTCTTTGGGCTCCACAGACTATGTAGTAGTTTCATTCAGCATCTTTGTCACGGCTAGTCAGGAACACATCTTCTGCATCCAATATTTTTGCTTCCTTAAAAATGTTCTTTTTTTTTTTTGAATGGGGAATAAATGATAGTCACACTCACAACTTAAATACAGATAAAAGGGATGATCTAGATAAGGTTATAGAAGGACATGGTTAATACATGATAGTTAATGGTCAGCTTTATCCATTCAAAGTATTCACCTAAGTTATTTGTTCGTATCTTCTTGTATTTTCAGATATCATTTTGGGGAGTGTTAATAGCCTGAAGATACGCAGAACAGTGGAAGGTTGAAAGTCTTACTTTTGATTTTATTCAATACACTAATTAATTGTCAGATAATAGATGGGTCTTTCTTCCTGAATCCTCTCTCTTAATTAGGAATCACAAATTATAATCAACCGGCCTTCTGGCCTTTCAGGGCTCTGCTCCCTGAAACACAACAATGTTCAATAGCGGTCTGGATTTCCCTGTTGGTCTTTACTCTTTGAACAATATTTTTCCACCCTGGAATTTTCTTGGACCGTTTCCTTAAATCTGAATGTGCTTATCCAGATACTAGGAAAGGAGTGGAAAACATTTTCTTGAGCCACACAGCCCCAAGTCCAAATGTTTGTCGTGCCCCTTGACTAGCTTTCTGGCCTTGAGTAGATTACCCAACTTTTCTGGGCATCCGTTTCCTTATCTGTGGAATGAGGGTAATAATAGTTTCTGCTTCGTCCTAACAGTCCCTGCTATGAGATGATTGCATGTAAATAAAGCTCATTAGGCACATGGCCTGGCAAATGGACAAGCTTCCCTAAATGCTGTTCTTTTATTATATTGTCTCTTCCCCCCCACTCCCCACCCCACGGACCTTATTCTCTGTGCACGGAAGGGCAGCGTGCTTGATCATGTCATCTGTGCTTGTCCTCTGACTCCTTTCTGCTTCCACCCCAGGGCTGACCTAAAGGCAAAAATAGTTAAGTAGACTTGGTTTGTCTTTTTCGTGTGCTTGCCTCCCTTTTAACACACTTTTCCTCTACACCCGAATCCCAAAGATCCCTATCTTTGAACTGAAGGCAGCTGGGACAGAAGATATAAATCATATTTAGTAGACACGGAAACCCAGTGAACACGTATGCACATTTGAGTACAATATCCTGTCGTGTCACGTCAATCTAGTTGGACCGAATACCGGGGTGTGTTTCTCGGGGAACCAGCGAACTGCGTAAAATGTGTGAACCTCCCCCCCCCCCCCCACCCCTCTGCTCACGATGCCCTAGCCCTCTATTAGGATGAGTTTCCATGATTTCAGAATAAGTAGGTCTGCACAGAGACACAGCTGCCGCAGCAAAATTTGGCATTTCTCATTAAGGTTCTTTCTCTGGCAGCCGCAGTGCTCTTAGACAAACTTTCCTTCTAGTCTCGCTGTGAATAGCTCTTTTCCATATTTAAACGGAGACTGGGCGGGGAGAGGTTTCAATCTGCCTATTTCTTAGGATTTAAGGCAGGTTGTTTTATGGGTTCTTAATTTAAGGCAGATTATTTCATGGAGTCCTCAAAAGGAGGGAGAAACGAATGCGCTGGAGCCCTGGTTTCTTCAATACCCCTGCTGTCGTATGTAACATTTCGTTGAAATGTTTATGACATTTTGAGCTTACTGGACACAGAATTCTTGCCGATGATGGCGTTTATTACTTAACACTTTGGAACACGGATCACCGTACAGACCGCACCGAGGAGAGGACAGGGATGCCGACAGAAATGAGGGCTCGTCCTGACGCGTTGCGATGCGAACACCCACAAAACCTTGTTCTGCTTCTTGGAGGAACATTTTGCAAATAAAAAAGTGCTTATTGTACAGAATACTTAAAACATTTTTTTTTTATGTTTATGTATTTATTTTTGAAAGAGAGGGTGGGGAGGGGCAGAGAGAGAGGGAGACCGAGAATCCCAGGCAGGCTCCACACTGTCAGCACAGAGCCTGACACGGGGCTGGAACTCACAAACCATAAGATGGTGACCTGAGCTGAAATCAAGAGTCAGATGCTTAACCAACTGAGCCACCCAGGTGCCCCTGTACAGAAGACTTTTAAAGAAAGATTTTAGAGTCATTGTTTGCAGAGCGGTTTGGGATTTTAGGTGAGGGACAAACAGCAATTCTTAGAGCCTAAAAGTAACGAGTGCCGCACTTACTGATGCTGTCCTTGTGCCAGACATTCTGTTTTCGGCACAGGGCACATACTATCTCATTTAACCCTCCCCCCGGCCTTAAAAGAGGTTGATTCTGTTATACCCACTTTGCAAGTAAGGAAATTGAGACTCGGATGAACCTGTACCCTCACTGCATTTCTATTAAAAGGGCAGAAGGGGGAACTCAGTACAGGGTTTCCGTGACTGTGGAGTCTGTGGACGTCGACCCTATGTGATGGTGCCTCATGGATGTACCTGGCATACCTCCCACGTGGAAGACAAATGTGGACCCAGCTCCCGGCTGGCCACAGGTGGGCAGGCGGCCCTTCCTCAGGCACCCTGTCTTCTGGAAAGCACCTGCCCCAAGTGCTGGAACGCACCAGACATGGCAGGGTGGGGAGGTCTGAACCCTGGCCTCGCCCCCACCGATGACAACGACAATGCCGCTCTTCTGCTTGAGACACTTTTCTGGGTTGGATTATTTACCAGCTGACTCTCCGGAATCCGAGTCCACACCCCACTGCCACACCAAAATGGCAGAGACAGAGACCCTCTTGCAGAGGCTGGAGCTCTCTGCTTTCGGCATCCTGTGCTTGTCTACAGACCCATGCCACTAGAAAACTCGATCTGCAATTCCCTTCTGTCTCCAGCCAACTGAAATATCAGCACTTCTGGTGTCTAGAGTCACATTTCTAAAACTTCCAATCTATTGTTTACAGAAAATTAATATATATATATTAAAATTAACGTATATATACGTATACGTACGTATACGTACGTATACGTATATGTATATATACGTATATATACATATATGTATATGTGTGTGTGTGTGTGTGTGTGTGTGTGTGTATATATATATATATATATATATATATATATATAATTGGCCAGAAACGCTCTATTCCTGGCTTTATTTTATCCTTCCTCCTGGGAATGGTCAATCCTGGGATGAGATCGCCGGGCATAGGCCACATTTCTGCAGCATTTAAAAAAAAAAAAAAATGAATGGAACCAATTCTGATTGTAGATGTGTTTTGCATTCATCAAAAAGAGTGATGTTTGTAAACTAGTTCAGAAGACATATTCTGGTAAGAAAAGATTACTGATGTTCTTTCTGGTCTTTTTTTTTTTTTCTCCCCTCGATTGTTGCTAGGTGGAGAAGAAGTCTTTGGTAGAAAAAATTAAAGCTCTTATCAAATGATGGCATAGTGGCACAGCAACAGTAATAATCACTGTGTCTCGTATGCAATGATAATGCCACACAGACGTGCGTGTGCCGGAGTAGCTAGTGTGCAGTCGATGTTGGGTTGTGAGAAAGCAGAGACGAACTGTGTATGAAGGAATTCATTATGGAGTGAAATGAATCATTCCGCATTTCCCCGACATAAGCTGTTCTATATTAAACTCTGTAGTTCCAAGACTTACTAATTAGCTAGTACTCTGGATCCCATCGCGTGGGTCCCCAGAATGCCCACCTTAAGCATCCTTCTTTCTGTCAGGCAGGGGTTCTGAACATCGAGTGCCGTTTTGTGCAACGTCACAGCTGCCACTTACTGTAAATGGTCACATTTGACCCTTTGAGAACCATGGGAGATCATTCGCGTTATTACAAGTGAGTAAACGTCAGTCGACAGAGAGACAGTTAAGACCACCCAAGATCATGAAGCTTGGACATATCATGATAAGCCGGGAGCACTAACATTTCAAAGCCTGCCCCGAGACATCTGCCCATATGGCATTGGCACGCCCAACATGCCTTTTTCCTATGTATAAATACACACATACACTCTTAATCTGGAAATATGTTTTAGTGTATCTTTACTACAATGACACTGATCCTGGCTGTGTTTTCCTTGTCTAATAACCCAGTCTAGGGATGGCGAACTTATAACATGCATGCCACTATATGTTTATCCCCTGGCCTTGCCAGACATAACCAGTCAATCGCAGCAATCCTCATGGAGCCAGATTCAGCCTCATTATCTCTTCAGCTCATGACTCCAGACAGCCGTGCCCAAGGGGCTCATCCTGGCTCTCGAGTTAACTCTCTTTGTCTTTCCTGTACCAGTATTCATTTTGTATCAGTGATCCACAAGTACTCACAGCGCTGACCTCCGTACTCCGCCTTCCCGCCCCCCGTTGGCCATCTGTTATGACATCCTTACCTCCAAAGGTCAGTGGGATTAGGGAACAAGCACATTTCATGGTGTTTTGGATCCTTTCCATCTAAATTCCATTTTTATGGAGGATTCATAAGATAAAAATGATTCTTCTGTAACCTTTCTCTAAGACCTTTTTTGATGGACCATTTGTTCATAGACACTGCTGTTTTCACTGTTCACCTTAACTGCTATTTTCTGAGCAATACGGTTTCAGCAGACCTGAGACATTTTATCTGACTATTGTTGCTTTTTTGTTTCATTTTTGTTTCATTTTACTTAATTATTTAGTAAATTCAGACTCCCATAAAATCCCTGTATTTTCTCTTCAGACACTGCTGGGGTTTACATTGCCACAACCCTGGTAATTTAGGAGAAATGAGCAAGCACGCACCTGACTGTATACAATTCTGGGTGCCTCACACGCCACTTCGTAAAGGCCAGGGTGAAATGAATGAGGAATTTCTGACTTTCATTTTACGATGATTCGCGAGATCAAAAAATCTTGCCGTCAGCAGGTTATGTTTTCATTTTTCTATTTTATCCTTTTAAAGGTAAACTAATTGGGCAGTATGACTTTGCTAATGCTACCGAGTTCTTAAGTTTACTTTGGGCCACTCCTTGGGCTGTCTTATTCGAATGTTCGTAGTAAAGGGTGGAGGCGTTTGCCGCTTACTTCAGCCAGGTCAAGACGGGGCTGTTATTAGACTTGCCACTTTGCAGATACGGAAATCCGGCTCTGGAAGGTGCACCACTTAAGAAAAGCCTGCTTCGAGGAGGGGTAGGGGAGAGGCCACTTGTTTCTGAGTGCCCTGATCCTTTCTCTCAGCGTTCAGGTGACTGACTTCACAGGGTGTCTACGACCTCCTCCTGATCGTGATCCTGGTAGGGAAGACACTTCACGTCACCAAATGGGGATTTGACAAACACTCAGCTTGCTTTATTGTGACGGGCAGGGTCACAAAATAGCTAAATCGGCCAACATTTCATGGGGTGGAGTTCTGGCTCTGCCTTGTAGCAGACGAGGTGATCTTGGAAAACTTTATGTAAGCTGAGACTCACTTTTATCTTCTGTAGAATGGGACAACAAAAGTACGGACCTCAATGGGAGATTGTGAGAATTGAATACAGTGATGTAAGGGAAGCACTTACAAGAGCGTCTGGTGAATTGTAAGTCTGCGATAAGTTACAGTTATCCTCAACGTCAGACCAGTATTTTCATTTTTGTAGCCTGACTTTTCTTACATTATGCCATTCTATTCATAACACCCAAATGAAATAGATTCTGCATTCCTGTATTCAAATGACATGGATTGAGATTTATTTTACTTTGATGTTTGACTCTAAAACTTTCTAAGTTATAAGAATGTACATTTATTATAGAAAATATGTTAGCCAAAGGGTAACAATTGAAATCTTCCTTAATCCCATGACCCAAGGAAAGCCACCGTTAACTGTTTCGGTCTGTGACCTTTGAGTCTCATCCTGTGTATGTGTAAATATATATGTTTACAGTTAAAAAAATTGAACTATACTGTTCATTATTTTGGAACTGTTAAAAGGTAAACTGAGACACTTTAAAATTTTACAGGCTTTTATTTGAGCCAATGGTCTGTTCAGATTGGGGAACAGCAAGCCAAAAGTGGGTGTGAGCTTTGTGGCAATGGGAACCAGGAGAAAAGCTTTTCTAGAGAAGACACAGAACCAAAGCGAGGAAATTATCTCGCTGGCTGCAGCTTAAGCACTTGCCTTATTTGGGAAACCTGATTGGCTGTTGTGATTGGTCGTTCTTATGTTTTGTTTTCTCAGATTTGAGAGCATTGCCTCCGGCTTAGGTTTTGCTTGGCCACCGAGGCATTAGAACCACCCCAGGCCCGTTGCCCCCTTGTTTAATTCCCTTAACAAAACCATAAATATAGTGTGAACCTGTTTCCAAGACTTTAAGTATTCTTTCCCAACTTAATTATTAATGATGGCCTTGTATTCTATGGTGTAAATATAACATTTATGTAAGGAATCCTATACAGTTGGGTATTTGGTATTTGAATTATTTCTCTCTTTTTTTTAAGTTTATTTACTTTGAGAGAGACAGAGACTGCATGAGTGAGTGAGGGGCAGAGAGAGGCAGGGAGAGAGAGAACCCCAAGCAGTCTGCACTGTCAGCACAGAGCCCGACGTGGGGCTCGAACTCACGAAACCACGAGATCATGACCTGAGCTGAAACCAAGAGTCCGACGCTCAACTGACTGAGCCACCCAAGCGCCCCTGAATTATTTCTGTTTTTATCTTTCTCTTTCACACTCACTATTACAAACTACTTTGCAAACTACTTTTTAGGCTTATATCATTGTGCACATTTGAAATCATTTCCTTAGGGTAAATTCCTAAATACGGAATTACTTGATCAAAGGGTATGTTCCTTTTAACGTCTTAAGATTGGCTTTTGAAAAAGGCAGTACGCTCACGGGATATCAAAATAAAGAACTAGGGACAGGCATGAAGAAGACTCTTCCTGTCCCCGTGCCACCCATTCATTTCCATCCCCTCTGCCTCGTTCTCTGCCTGCTTCCTGTCCAACGATTCTTTGACCCTCCAGAGATTTTGTTACAGTTCATTCAAATACAAACGTATGCAATATCCCTGCCTTTTGCACACAGATAGGAGCATATGAGCTGCATACATGTACCCCTTGCATTCTTCTTTCAAAAAGGCATCTCCTTCTTATTTCTGCCTGCATATAGTTCCCATGTTGGGAATGATGGCTGGTTTCATGTTTTACTGTGACAAGGCGTACGGTAATAAATGTAACCGCTTTACATACCTTATTTGCATTTTTCAGTGTATCTTTTGAATAAATTCCTAGAAATGGAATTGCTGATCAGAGAATATATAAATGTCTGATTTTGCAAAATACTGCAAATCGCCTGCCACGGGGATTTCACTAGCTTAAACTGTCACCCTCCATGAATGTGTGTCCCGTCTGCTCCAGCCTTGCCAAAAGTGAGTGTTACCAAACGGTCGGCTTTTTGTGTGGCACATGGTATCTAAGAGTAGGTGTTTTGTGTATTTCTTCTAGCGGGAGCTGTCTGCGTTGGTCTTTTCGCCTTGTTTATGGTGTTAGTTTTATTTTTGCCATAAAGGCAAAGAAGACACTTTCAATATTTTTGTGGTTGAATTTTTCAACCTTTTCATTTGTGTATTTTGGATTTGTTGTTGTTTGTTTTTTGGTATTGTTACAAAAGGTCTTCCCCACTTTGAGATTGTCCATAAATTTCCCTCTCCTCTCTCTCCTCCGGGATGCTTATGACAATAGTGCCTTTTCCTCTTTTCCTCCTCTTCCTCCTTCCTCTGGCCTTGACATCTTAGATCTATTTGGATATTATCCCGGTGGAAGATGTGAGGGGTGACTCCAAATTTATTTATTTTTTCTAAATTTCCTAGCTGCACTGCTTTCTCTTCTGTTCTGAAATGCTGCCTTCACCCATTCCAATTTGTTTGCCTCTATTTCTGGAAATCCTCTTCTGTTCTGTTTTTCTACATGCCCGTGCCACGTTGCTTTTATTCTTAAAGATTTAATAAATTTTGATATCTAGTAATGCGAGAGTCCCTGCGCATTTCTTTCCCATTTTAGAATTTTCCTGGATAGTCTCTTTAGGTTTTTGTTCATACAGTCTTTAGAACTAGCTTGTCTTCCAGCATTATTTTAAAGAGAAAAACCCGTTGGAATCACGTGACACGGTGTAACTACCTTGAGCAGAATTGACAACATTATAACGTAGGGTCATCCTCTTCCAGGAACTTGGCAATGGGATGGCTTTCTGTTGGGTTATGCCCACTTTGGCCTCATTCGGTAGTGTGACAGCGTTTTCTTTATATATGTCTTGAACATTGGTTATTAAGTTCTTCTCAAGTTTTTACATCGATTCTGTTGCTTTCTGTCACAGTTTTTTTCTCTCTTACATATTCTAGCTCTCTGCATTTTGAAAAGCACAAGTGGAAGCTATTGATTTTTACATTAATATTGTACATCTCTATGTTAGTGAGTTCTGTCATTATTTGTGGTAACTATTTGGTCGGTTCTGTCGGATTTTCCAAGTACTGCTCTCACCTTCACCAATAGGAAGAGTTTCTGCCATCCGCCTTTCTTTAAATTTTTTTTTTTTTTTAACGTTTTTTTATTTATTTTTGAGTCAGAGAGAGACAGAGCATGAACGGGGGAGGGGCAGAGAGAGAGGGAGACACAGAATCGGAAGCAGGCTCCAGGCTCTGAGCCATCAGCCCAGAGCCCGACGCGGGGCTCGAACTCACGGACCGCAAGATCGTGACCTGAGCTGAAGTCGGCCGCTCAACCGACTGAGCCACCCAGGCGCCCCTGCCATCCGCCTTTCTAACTTTCATGACCCTGATAGTGTTCTTCTGTATAAATTTTTGACATTTCCTAATGATTTAGTCAATATTACCTGGAGAAAATATTGTTATGAACCTTGATAACAGGAAGTTGTTGTGCATCGTCAGCTCATGTGCAAAATGGCTATATTTAACGTCGATTGCACAAGTCCCAGCATAGGATGTCCCACCCCCGACCCCATCACACACCCACCTCTCCTGGGAATGTGTGCAAGGAACTTTGGTATTAGGCTCCACATTCAAATGAAGGCAATGCAGCAAGTTTCATTTAATTTTTAAATCTTGGCTGTCATATCCTTGAGAATGGGTAACTGGAAGAAAATATAATTTTAGTACCAAATGACAGTGTTCACATTTTAAGAGTTTATAAAAACAGACTAGAATTATTTAAATGATGTTTTCTCCTTGAATTGGCTTCCCTCAGGCTTTGAAATTTGGTGGTACATGAGCTCTGGATCTTTGGTACTGTCTGATATTTGTCGTACCACTCGAAGACTGGGGTCATGTGTCAGTGTGTCCGGCTAAGTCAATGGTTTAGGCGAACCAAATTTAAATTTTTTCGATAGAATCAAAATGATTTCTTTCCGTCTTTCAAAGAAGGGTCAAAAATCTGGCCCAGCTTTCTCCAAGCAAATTACCCATCTTGTGAATTTCCTACCACAGTTACATACACGTTTTATTCACATAAAAAGTCTGCAGTGTCTAAATATCATAATTGTATGTAACAATGACAATGAGTAATGAGTATTTTCTCCCTTCTTTGAAACTGTCGTCACTTTTTAAGTGTTTGAGGCCACTAGGATGGGGTAAACTACCCCAAGTTTGTTAGATCTCGTTGTGGTTTCTTGAAAATGCTTGACCTATAAAACAGAAGTTATTCTGCCGATAGAAAAGGAAATTACGTGATTAGGCTCTCCTTTGTTTCATACTTGATGAATTATTGATGTAGTGCTTTTCATGTTTCCGTCTTCCCTAGCTGTCAAGTTTAGTACAATGTGAATGGACAATTAAGAGTATAGAATTTTCCTAGTTGATTTCGTCTGTGGCTCTAAACACTTCATGCCATTTTCTTCCACTATCTGATAAACACCGAGGAGGAAATTCAGGGCTAACTGAGCCAGCTGTGTTTATCCTCCACTGGCTGCCCTCAGTCTCATCGTCAGGACTTTAATTATAACTAATCTCATCTACCCATGGGCTATTTTTTGATGACACAGATTCTGAGAAGAAAAACACCCATGAGTAACTTTAGAAGATCATAAAACTTTTCATGTAGGTTTTCATCTTGACAAATGACATTACGCCCCAATTACGGGTTGTTTTCTTTCATTGTTTTATATTAATAAAGCCAGTCAAAATAATTCTTTCAATATCCATCTAATGTAATTGCTTAGATCAAAAATATGTTTAAGTATGTTTTCTCACACATCTACCCTTTGTTCTTTCAAGACACTATTAGAACAGAATGATGAATACAGTTATGACACCATGATCCTTCAGAAAATAACTTGAAACGGCCCCATTTTTTCTTTTGTCCCCCCCACCCACACCCCCCCTCCCCCGCAGCTTTATTGGGATATAATTGACTTATACCATTGTCACCACGATGGTTCAATACAAGAAGAGATTGTAAGATGTTTACCTCATTGAGGTTTGTGAACACATCCTTCCTCTTGCATGATCACCTTTTTCATTGTCGTTATGGTGAGAACATCTAAGAGCCAGTCTCTTAGCAACTTTCAAGTACGCAATACACTCTTGCTAATTATAGTCACCATGCTGTACGTTAGGTTGTCACAGCTTACCTTATAACCGGAGGTTTGCACCCTTTGAGCAGCGTGTCCCATTTTCTCCACCCACTGGCAGCCATTATTCTACTCTGTGTACGTTTGGTTCTTCTCAGACTCCACATCTAAGTGAGAGACAGTATTCGTCATTCTCAAAGCGGTCCCATTTTGAAATGTGACAGGTTATTGAGTTCCTGGAGCTTGTGGGGACCGGGTGGTCCTGAGCAGATGGGTGTCGGCATCCTAGAAGGTGAACCATGGTTGGTGTCCTAACCCAAGAAATAAAAAGATACCATAGGACGAGTCTGTGTCAAATCCCATAGAAAACGCAAAGCAATGAGATGTGAGCGCCACCTTCCAAGGGCAAGGCCCAGCCCAGAATGAAGCAAATTCAAGGCTCACCATCCCAACAGCCCCGAAAAGGAGAAGAGCAAGGAGAAAATGGAATTGGATTTTGAATCATTTATGAATAAAGCAGAAGTATCTTCCATTTAGCTTTACTGGTCTTAGCTACCTTTCGCGTGTGATAAGGTCAGGCTCCATTAACGATAACACAGGGAACCTTCCTCACAAAGTCTTAGCTCCATAAGGGTCTTGGCATCACCCAGAAGAACCAGAGGTGAAGTCAGTCTTCAAAAACCAGAAGAGTGCCATCTTGAAGTGAAGGGGCCCTTCAGAAAAGGGGCCTTTGGGATCGCAGCCTCTTGGAGGAGTTTTCTGTGACCCAGGTTTGCAGAGATCCGGGAAGAGGCTGTCCCTGGCAGAGTTGTATGTTCTTGATGAGATGCGGAGCAAACTTAACTCCTGGGCTTGTTGTTGTTGGTTTGTTCCTTTGTTTGTTTGTTTGTTTGTTTGTTAAGATGGCGTCAATCTTTTATGACCCAGAAGCCTCGAAGATCATGGACGCAGTAAGTTACGCTTCATAGAACGTGGGCGCTGATTCTGCCGGCTCTCATTCTCCGGCCTCTGGTTGTGCACACGACCTGTGTTCGCCGTGCCTGCCTCCGTGTACACGCTCGCATCTCCCTTCTGCACATTGCGTTGTGCCCAGCTACGGAATGGAAGGGGGTCTCAGCGATCCTGGACCGGCATTTACAGGGGTCATCGGAACCAAAGCTTGAGGGGGCCCCCTGCCCACCGTCACACAGCAGTGTGGGGCAGAGCTGCGGGGACAGTCCCTTGATGATAATTTCATGCTGCTTCATGGAAATGAAAACAAACGTGGGGACTCTTGGCTTTTCCGCCAGGTTTTCCCCTCCAGCAGAGCCATTTCTGTCTGTGCAGCAAGGACACTGGTTCGAATCGGGTCACACTGGCCCCTTGCTCTATGACCTTGAGCTACTTCTTTTATGTCAGCTGTCTCAGTGTCTTCATTGGTAGAATGGAGAAGCTAACAACTCCTAGAGTGAAGAAGCTCAACGAAGTTAACATTCACGACGTACTTAGAATAGCGCCAGCCGATAATAAGTGATCAGTAAACATAAGCGGTCATCCTTCTTGTCCGTATTGATCACTCTTGATCCCCTCTTGTGTTTTCATGAATACCACTCAGCACATTCTTGTTTGTTAGCTCCTTTGTTTCGAGTTTTAGTCTATTCCGGTTTTCTCTTCCTAGGTCTAGTCATTTCAGGGTAGGGACAGTGCCCTATGTTTCTTCTGTGTGCCCCCGTAGGCCCCGACACAGTGTTGGCTGCAAAATACGGGTGCTCCCATGCTGCCTTGTGGTTGTGTTTTGCTTTGTTTTGTTGTGTTGTCTCGTGCCTTTCCTGCGGGTTGATGTGAAGGCAGATACATTTCTGATAGTTGCAACTCTGGCCGAGTTTTGGATGCTCTCCGAATGCCAGTTAAATGCCAGTTAAAACATGGTAGCATATAATATGCTTCGTGTTAAAGGAAAAAAAGAAAAGGAACAAAGATCACCGCACGGTCATAGCCTCCGAACGTACACAAAAAGGTCCTCAGAATATGTGTTTGGGATGGTTTTGGGAGTGGTGGGTAAGAGGATAGGATACCTCGTATACTACCAGGGCCATTATGTAAGACTCTGCGGGATACTTTCAAATTGTAGGTTAGTACCATAGTGATACAAATAGTGTCACTCTTAGACCTGAATTCGGGACATCATTTTACTGTGACATATTTTTAGTTCATATTCTTGGCTATGAGTTAGAATTGTCGGTGAGATTTTTTTAAATTGAGCTGTAATTGTCCTATAACGTATTTGTTTCAGGTGTGCAACATTGGATTTGGTCTGTGTGTCTATTGCAAAGTGATTACAACAGGTTTACTTTATATCCCTAACCACCCCACACAGTTTCAGTGTCTTTCTTGGGATGAGACTAGTCTTCCGCACCCCCTCCCCCATCCCACTCCAAGTATTTCTGTAGTCAAAATGGCATGCTGCTTTGGAACATTCCACGTTTTCTGACTTCAATAAAATCAAAGAAAAATTTATGTTTTCATAAGGGACCAAATAAATGTATACAGGTCAAGAACATACAAAGAACTGTATTATAGGAACAACAAAAATTGTAAGCAAAAATGAGGACATTTTTGCCATTTTGCCTTAAGGTGCTAGCAGATTTCTACCAGCGAATGGGGTGGTGAAGAATGTCACTTGTTCCATGTTGTCCAAAGAGCCTCCCCCTATTTTTTTTTAATATTAAGGCTCTAAAACCTATATATAAACAGTAAATGTAGAGATTACATAGTAAACTCTTGTGTTACAGTTGTTTATTCGTTCAACAAACATTTATTGAATGCCTGTTATATGCAAGGCCCCATTTGAGGACACAGCCTGAACCAGATAAGTTTTCTGAAAATTCACCATCACATCTGGAATTAAATGGAAGTACTATGAATGCAGAATTGGAATTCAAGGAGAAGGACACTAATATATTAGTAATAAATGGATATATATGTAGAAAGCCTATGTGTTGGACACTGTACTGTGTGCTCTATATTTATTAATTTTTTTGGTTCACATCACCCACGCATTTCTGTAAAGGTGACTTATTTGCCTATTATACAAATGAAGAAACAGAAGATCCCAGTTGTGGATTGGCTTACCTACAGCTACACAAACAGTAATAGGCAGAATCAGGATTTTAACTCAGGTCTCCTGAATTTTTGGCCACTGACTTACCTCACACAGATCTCAGAAGTGGGGAGTCAAAGTAGTTGGTTATGTGTATGAGCATGTGTGTGTGTGAGTCACCAATTTCATAAACCACCAAATTGAATTTAGGTCATACTGACAGTCAAAAAGCAGTTCATCTCTTGTTTTCTATCTATTTAGCCATCCATCTATCTATTATGTGTCTATCCATCTATTATCTATCCATCTCTTTTAATGTTTATTTTTGAGAGAGAGAGAGAGAGAGAGCGCGCACGAGCGTGCGTGCAAGCAGGGAGGTGCAGAGAGAGAGGGAGACAGAGAATCCCAAGCAGGCTCTGCACTGTCAGCCCAGAGCCTGACATGGGGCTCAAGCTCACGAATTGTGAGATCATGACCTGAGCCAACATCAAGAGTTGGACGCTTAACCGACTGAGCCACCCAGGCGCCCCATCTATCTTTTCGTTCCACAAACAGAAGCCTGCATCTCCCACTTTTCTTCATCCATTTTGCCCATTTGTGTTTTACATTTGAATTTTCTTGTATTAGTAACTGTACAACCGATTGAACAGTTCCTCATCAGCCAAGTTAAGTAATAACTAAAGAATCTAATAAATAATAAGTAAACGTAAAATGCACTACCCAGATTCCTGTTGCCTGACGCTTGCCTACAGATGATGATCATGAAAACTACTCCATTGACTCTTTAATTAAGCAAACTGAGCAAATGAATGGATTAGCATCAGGAGAAATAGAATCTAGACAATAATAAATGCCTGGTGAGAAAGCAGTGCAGTAGGAGGAGATTAGCAAGGCAGGTGGACATTAATGGCAGTGAGAATGTGAATAAAGTACAGCATAAATGGGAATGGCCAGCTCCTGGGGCCATGAGGGAAAGAGTGACAGTGGATGATAGCAAGATATTCCAAAAATGGAACATAACAAACTGGATG
Source organism: Panthera leo (assembly GCF_018350215.1). Lineage (NCBI taxonomy): Eukaryota > Metazoa > Chordata > Mammalia > Carnivora > Felidae > Panthera > Panthera leo. Next base: position 6,022,205 of record NC_056689.1, on the reverse strand, counting down.
CGCTAAGGCGTTCCTGAAATTCTGGACTCATATGGGGACCCTCGGGAGTTCTCTTCCTTTGTCCTCCTTTGCCTTTGTTTCATCATTAACGCTTCCATTTAGGGGCTCCTGGGTGGCCTAGTTGGTTAGGCATCTGACTCTTGATTCCGGCTCAGGTCGTGATCTCGGGTCCTGACATTGAGTCCCACGGTTGGGCTCCACTCTGTGCTTGAAGCCTGCTTAACATTCTGTCTCTCTCCCTCTCCTTCCATCCCTCCCCTGTTTGTGCTGCCTCTCCTTCTCTTTCAAGACACAAAACACATGAAAAAAAACCGCCTCCATTTAATGCAGTGGTCAAGCTTTATATGGCTCTGTGGAGTTCTGGAGCTGGGTTTGAATTTCAGCTTTGCCATCGAGGGGGCAGCGAAGTCTACACCACGCTATTTGGACCTCCACTTCTGCGTAAGACCGAGGTGAAAGTCTTCCCCACGTTGTTGTTCTGTGAACGTGAGAAGCGGAAATGCCACAAAGGAAGCAGTGTATCTGTTGTGATGTCAGGCACATTGTGGGTAGATGGTCCTAGGTGGTTGTGCTCCAGTTGTTAAGCTAACTTCCTGCCCTTTTTGCCTTATTGTCTCTTGCTAAAATGCTTGGGCTGATAGCAGTGGAGAAGGGACTGGAAAATAATAGTTCAAACTGTCGGACTTGAATATACCTCTGAGCTTTGTTTATCAGTCTGGACTCTTGGAATCCATGACCCCCAAATTAATAAAGGAAAATACTACTAGTCCTCAAGCTACATGTAACTCTGGGAAATTAACTTGGGTGAGCCAGGCTGAATAACGCCCTCCGAGGAATAATATAACACAGTGGTGCCAAGATTGATCTTATTTAAATGTCATCTGTTCTCTGCTGCACCTGCCCGACCCTGGGTATGTTTACAACCTCTCAGAGCCTCAGTTTCCCCATCTGTAAGATGAGCGAAATAGTATCCACCTGTTTCAGTCCTTCGGGCTGCTATCACAAAATAACCACATACTGGGTAGCTTATAAACCAGGGACATTTACATATCATTGTTCTAGAGACTGCGAAGTCCTACATCAAGGTGCTGGCATGGTTGCATTCTCTGCAGAAGCCCTCTTCCTGAGAGCCGGTGACCTCTCACTGTGTCCTCACATGGTGGAAGGGGCTGGGGATCTCTGAGGGGTGTCTTTTATAAAGTACTGTTCCCATCCATGAGGGCACCACCCCCATGTCCTAATTACCTCCCAAAGGCTCCACTTCCTATTACCACTAACTCCAGGGGCTAGGATTTCAACATACGATTTTGGGCGGCACAGACATGCAGACCAAAGCACCGCCTCGCCAGTGTTTTGTGAAGAATAAATGCATGTAAGTGCCTGGATCAGTGTCTGCCTCCTAGCGAGCACTTAAAACCTAATCAGGCCAAGTTAGACTTATTTTTATGCCTTATTTACATCTATCTTGTTTCTAACTGAGATTGATAATATGGTGGTGATAATGATGATGGTGATGATGATGGCAATGATGGTGGTGATGATGATGGCGATGATGATGGTGATGATGGTGATGATGGTGATAGTGCTGGTGATGATGATCATGGTGTTGATGGTGATGGTGGTGATAGTGCTGGTGATGATGATCATGGTGTTGATGGTGATGGTGGTGATAGTGCTGGTGATGATGATCATGGTGTTGATGGTGATGGTGATGATGATGGTGTTGATGGTGATGGTGGTGATAGTGATGGTGTTGATGATCATGGTGGTGATGGTGATGGTGGTGATGGTGATGATGGTGATGGTGTTGATGGTGACGGTGTTGATGGTGATGATCATGGTGTTGATGTTGATGGCAGTGGTGGTGATGGTGATGATGTTGATCATGGTGTTGATGGTGATGGTGATGGCGATGATGATGTTGATGGAGATGGTGGTGATGGTGATGATGATGGTGTTGATGGTGATGGCGATCATGGTGATGGTGGTGATGGTGATGGTGTTGATGGTGATGGTGATGATGTTGATCATGGTGTTGATGGTGATGGTGGTGATAGTGCTGGTGATGATGATCATGGTGTTGATGGTGATGTTGATGATGGTGATGATGGTGATGATGATGGTGTTGATGGTGATGGTGGTGATAGTGATGGTGTTGATGGTGATGATGGTGGTGATGGTGATGGTGGTGATAGTGATGGTGATGATGATCATGGTGTTGATGGTGGTGGTGATGGTGTTGATGGTGATGGTGTTGATGGTGATGCTTATGGTGTTGATGTTGATGGAGATGGTGGTGATGGTGATGATGATGATGGTGTTGATGGTGATGGTGGTGATGGTGATGGGGGTGATTTAGTGAGTCTCACTAGTGGCCATTTATTGTGGTAAATGCTTTTAAATGCATCATCTCTTTAATCCTCATAGCAACCCTGCGTTCCAGGTACTATTATTATCCCCATTTTATAGTCAGTAAAACTGAGGCTTAGAGGGATAAAGTAATTTGACCAAGTTATACAAGTAGCAGAGATACTCCTGAAACCTAAGGAGCATGAGTGCAGAGCCTCGATTTATCTTAGGAAGAAGTTTGTATATTCGGCAAGTTAGGGAAGGTCCCTGATAGCCCACGGGCACCGTGAATGACTCCACCTTTTTCACTAAGATCTTGGATCCACATTAGTACCAGAGCGTGAATGGTGAGTCAAATATTAATCTGTGTCTCATATTGAAGAGGACTCTTCTACGGTCAGTGGGTTTTGATGCTCTTAAAATTCCACTAAATCTGTAGTGTCAAATGCTAATAATGTTCAGAATGCCTTCACCTGACTGATAATCAGTCCTAGGGACCAGAGCCTGGCACATATCCTGAGACACTTTCTATTTCCTCCTGTTTTCTAGATTTAAAGACTATAAATCACTGTGTTTCATTAAAAAAAACCACTTCAGTATAGAGATGTCCAGTATTTCCATATGGGTAATATAGGATAGAATTATTTTCTTCCAAAAGTAAAATATGTATTTCTTTTTTTAAATAAAATTTATTTATTTATTTTGAGAGAGAGCATGTGTGTGAGTGGGGGAGGGGTGGAGAGAGGGAGAGGGAAAGAGAATCCCAAGAGAGAGAGAATCCCCACTGTCAGTGCAGAGCCTGATACAGGGCTCGATCCCATGAACCGTGAGATCATGACCTGAGCAGAAATCATGAATCAGATGCTTATCCAACTGAGCCACGCAGGAGCCCCTAAAGTATGTGTTTCCTAGTCATCAGTTCTATTTGCCACTTTGAAATAGAATCTAAAAAAAAATAATAATGAAGGAGGGAGGGCTGCCTGACCTTTGGAAACTTTTCAAAATCTCTTTAATCTCTCTGCAACTTTTCTTTTCTGTAGAATAGCGGGGGTTGAGGCGGGTCTCTACAACTTTGAAATTCTAGGACTCTTGACGCAAAAAGTTGTGATTCATATAGGTGGCTATTTTGGAATAAGAAATCTCAACCAAAAAAACCCCGTAGTCTAGACTTTTATTTAAAAATTCATTCTGCAGTAGTCTCAAGATTTAACAACCCACCAAAAAAAAAAAAAAAAAAAAAACCAGACACATGGCCAGAGAGTTAGGATGTGAGCCCAAGGGTGATCTGGTTAGAATATTCCATGTTGTGGTAAAAAGCCTGATAAGTATCTCACGTTGTGCAGAAGTAAAGTATTTCCTCTCAAAGGGAAAGTATTTATTAACTTGAATCAACTTTTAATTTAATGGATTATCAGTCAATATGGTAAAGTGAAGTAAAAAAACTCCAGTTTCCTTTACAAAAAGATTATTTGGGGACAGGAAGGTGTGGACATGAATCCTAACAGCATTGCTTCGTATCTGGAAGTCTACTTCTGAAGTCCCGTTCATTCATTCACTCACTCTCTGATTTATTAAGTGTTTTTCAGAAATATCTGCTCTGTACCATGTCTGTAGTTGAGTGGAAAAACAGACACATATACCAATCATTGGAATATAGCTATTTATTTTTTAAAAATGTTTATTTATTTTTTAGAGCAAAAGAATACAAGTGAAGGATGGACAGAGAGAGAGGGAGACCCAGAATCCGAAGCAGGCTCCAGGCTCCAAGCTGTCATCACAGAGCCTGACGCGGGACTTGAACCCACAAACCATGAGATCATGATCTGAGCCAAAGTCGGATGCTTAACTGACTGAGCCACCCAGGCGCCCTTGTAATATAGCTAATTAAATGCTAGAACAAAGCCAAACCCATGGTTCTTGATGAGCAAAGAGACATCTAAGTTAGCTGTCATTTATCCGGTAAGGGTCCCCGAATTCTTACCAGGGAACTTCTCACTTGACTTTGGGTTCAGAGATGAGTGGGAGTGTGCCTCAGCCAGTACTCAGTAAGTGTTACTTGAATAACAGAAATGGTGGAGAAGGATGTCATGAGGCATAAGAAAGCATAGAAATTTGGAGAATGAGTTTTCAGCAGAAGATACTTTTTGTCAGTGTCCCTCAGGAACCACCGGCACCAGAATCGCCTGGAGGGAATGTAAATGTAAATCTTGGGGTCTCCCCCTTCACCCACTGAATCAGAATATAAGAGTAGGGGCAAGGGCCCTCGGCCTTTGTAATAAGCATGGCATCTCAGGTGATTGTTTTCTTATGATAGTTTGAGAACCCCTGACAGATTGGATGTTAGAAGGTGATTGAAGACGAGACGGGGAGGGACCAGATCATGAGGAGCTTTGAATGCCATGCTAAAGGTTTTGCCTTGGTTTTCAGCGAAGTGCTCCTTTATTTCCACTTTATCTCACTATGCTTTGAAACCCTGTATTGTCTCTTCTGTTCAGCCTCGATAGGGCAGAGTCGAGAGCTGGAAGGCTTCTCAGTGAAATGTTGATTTGTCACTTAGAGCCTTCTAAATTAGAGAGACTCTACCTTAGGGTAGAAGACTCATTTCCAAAATCAACCCTCCCAACTATTTTTTTCTTACCCGCAAACCCAACTTCTCTACGGCTGGCCATCAGAGATCGCATGCCAAGCAGAAAGCAGGGACACATGTCACCATGGGCACTGACTTGATGCTTTTGATCTGTCCACCCACAGCCCTTCCTCAGCTCCCAGGTCTGATCAGCCAGCCTGCGCGGTCGTGCATCTGGTCACAAGTCAGACCAAGGGTGGGGGGGACATAATGTGGCACGTGTTTCTAAGGGGACCAGTACCCTGGAGCTTTCCCGAGAGACTCGTCCGGGGGCAGGTCAGGAACTGTCTTTGTGAATTGTTCAGAATGAGAGCTGAATGCTTTCCACTTACCCTTATTAGTTTTAAAATCTGACCTTTACACTCAAGCCAAATCCATTACTTTCAAATTATTTTGCTGTATTTCTTAAGCCTATTATGACTTTTTCTCCCCCACCATAAAAGTAATACTTTTGTAATCCTTTGGTAATATGTGAGATTACTATTAAGAAATCATATCTAATACTCTATGGTGATGCATTTTGGGCACACAGTAAAAGATGAATATTTAGTTATCAGGGTTTCACATTAAAAAATATATAACCAAGTTTTTGTGTCCAAATTTTCTGGGAGTTTTTTGGTGCTCTGCTGAATATTATAAAACTTCCAGTCTTTAATTTTATTCGTGTCTTTTTTTTTTTTTTTTTTTTGGCAGAAAGGAATTCCAAAAGGGGTTTTATGCCCTTCTGTCTAGGTTACATGAAATGGAAGAATGTATTTGTGTTTACATCAAATATCATATTTTAGCAGTTTCATGGTATGTGAGCCAGTCGAAATGGCTTCATATATGTTTGCACGTTCAGGAAGCGCACAGCCTTTAGCTTGCCTTTCGACATTGATGGGAACTCACTTAAGAAACAAGGTACTGTATTAAAAAAAGGCAAACCCCTCAATTCAGATGGATCCAGATTTGATTCTTGGGCTCATTAGCCACTGACAAGGACGTCTTATTCATCAAACGATGCATATTTTAGTTATTCTTGTGCTATAATGAAGTATCTTTGAATTGGACCCATTCATCCCTGAGGCAGGGTGAGTGTTACTTGCATTTGAATTGCCTCCTTAATTCAGTTCAAACATCAGTTTTCAATTTTCCAATTCTTTCTCTGTTTAAATTAATCAAACAAATTAAAGATGAATGATTGCAGGCTCTGTTCCTATAGTAACAAATGTCACATTCCGACACCTTCAGAAGCAAGGTTGCTTATTTTGGGCTTTCTTTGTTTACGCTCTTCAAAAACAAGGGTGAGCAATCTTGTTTTATTTATTTTTTTTAACTAGCCAATAATTTCCTAACAGGAGGCACAAGCAGGGTTTTAACTAGCCAATAATTTCCTAACAGGAGGCACAAGCAGGGTTTTTCTGATGGACAGATTACGGCTCAAATAATTTTAAAGTTGGCATCAGTGTTAACTTTGGGAAAACAGAGAGTACCTTAGCTTTCCAATTCCTTAAAGACCAAGGTAGTTTGGATATGTAATTTCTTTTGTATCTATTAGGAAGATGTCTCAGGTCTTAAAGCATTTGGCTTGAAGAAGAGAGATATGCTGGCAGTAACGGGACACTCAGAAGTAGTTATTTTTCTAAACTTTCAACTAATATTTGTTAAGTGTAGGAGGTATGTCAGGCCCTGGGGTAAGAGCTGGAGATACAGTTTTACAGAGAAATAAAGTTTTGGTGACGGCTTTATGTTTTAAGTCTGGGTTAGGGGCAACGCGTTTTCTCCGTGAGCTGCGGCAAATTTCCATTTGGAAGCATTCTAAATTCTTTACTGCATCCCTGAGGATTCAGGGTAGGGGAGGAGAAGGGACATCCTTTCTGTTATTGTGAGGAAGGAGAGGTTGTAAACTGGCGGGTGTAGGACCAGACTGTGGTCCTACAGTGTTCAGCACTGTAGTCTTTGCAGGTGGTGGGAACAGCTCTGGAGCCCCCAAAGGGGGTTGCTTGTATGGACCGTGTTGAAGGCAGAGGAATGTCTGTAGAGGGAGGGGAAGAGGAAGAAATGTTTGTGTGTGAAGGCTTATATGAATTCTATTTATGTGTTGTGGACTTTTTCAAATAATACTCACCTACACATTCAATTCTGCCAGTATGACGTGCATTTCTGAAAATCGCTTTATGCAAATTTCACAAAAATCCGCCACAGACCTTGTGGGGAAGATGGAGTTAGGGACACAGCAGTCCCAAGCGTTGTCCACGGCATATAGAAAGACGATAGGGGACCGAGTAAAATGGTGGCACACTTTGACACAATAATTGTTAGGCAGTACGGAAATAATACAAGGCCACGGTGTTTTACCTTGAACAAGACCCGAAGTTGTCTGGTGCCTGTGAGTGTTGGAAGGATTGCAGCTTGTGAGTTACCATGACGTGGTGGAAGGCAGATTATGTGAAAGCAGATGGCAAGTGTTAACCCTGGATGTGGGTCCGTGTGATTCACAACACACGGAGGTGGCTGGTAAATACTCGAGGTACGTGATGTCCGTATTTTCTGTGCTTGTCCACGGCTCGGTTCCACTGGGTGCAGTTTTCTGCAGATGAAAATGTGCAGAAGCAAATGTGATCATTTACTTTCTGCTGAAACTGCTCCCTAATATTTATGAGTAGCACTGGAATACATTTGCATTTTGCAACAAGCAGGATACGCAGGGGGGTGGTATCTCCCTTCTCCTTCAAAGTACTCAACCCGTATCTCGATTTTGACTTGTATGTGCCGCTTTCCTGGTTATTGATACTTAACAGTTCCCAGTGAGGTGGAACGAAGTCTGTCTCTGATCCTGCAGTACCTGGCAAGGTTACTTACTCATACGAAACCAGTATAAACACCTGTCAAATGAGTCATGTTGACTGTAGGAGGCATAGATAAGTAGATTTCAAGAAGGCAAGAATGGAAACTGTCCAAGAGGAGATAAAGTATCTGGTGATGCTTGCTGCAAAGCTGTGCTTATTGTGAGATAGTAATGCATCCACGAGACCGAGGTGCCAAAGTGTGGAAACGTACTCGGTGTGTACACGTGGGACAGATTGTTAAGAGGCCATCTGCCCCTGGCATACTTGCTCTAGAATAGCCAGGTTGAAATGGAAAAAAGGGGTTCTTTGACCAAGAAAGGGGTTCTTTGACAAAAGACAACAGGTAGCAAGGGTGGTTTGCGAGGGAAGAGCCCTACACCGTCCCTTTGGGCGAACATTGGATTTCACATGTGTTTCCACGAAGCCTGAGATGCTCCCTGGAGTGTTCTCACAGCTCCTGTGAGGGAGAGGACGAAGACCAGAGATTTTAGTGCCCTGGCCTTCATTTCAGATTTAGACTATTTTGTTTATGAAACGCATGATTCGCTGGCCATCAAAGACGAAACGTTTGAAGTCAACAGTCATGGCTCTGGGCAGATGGTCGGGACATGGGGGTGGTGGCTTCATGCATTATTTGTGTGGAGATGAGCCTCGTGGGTTTCTTAGTCTCAACTAGAATCTTCTAGTGCACAGGTTGGTCTTGGCACTGGGCTGGTGGTTTAAGGGGAGATATTTGGGCTGTGTCAGGTAAAGCCTGTAAAATCGTAGGCAAGATCTTCCATTCGTATAAAGACGCGGCCAAATTCAGTCTTAAATCTAAACACTGAAGAGCTGTTCTCCCATAAATGGGTATAAGTTAGTTGAAAATGTTCAGAATACGAGGAGGGGACATCTCGATCTCTGGAACAGTGCAGCATTATTACAAGAACAGTGATTTTCCGTACAACTGACAAAGCGTCTATAAAAATTGCATTAAGGCATTGATGGTGAGTACTCCACCACATGCTCAGCTCAATAATTCAGTAAGCGATTACCCAGTTTATAGGTGATTCAGACTTTTAATTTTTCCCACATTGTCCACCGTGTGGCCATTTCTTACCCCAGCTACTTAACAAGAATATTCGGGTTGAAGGTGAGTGAGACCTCAGTTGGTCAATTATGTCAACAGTGATGGTTTCATTTAAAGGTTTGGTGGAAGAGGATGTTGAAACCCTTGTGTAGGATTTACAGCTATCTGTGGATTTCATTAATCCGTGATCTTCCCCTAGTAAATTACCACCGGAAAAAATCAAGAATTATTCCATTAGCACTTCTGGAAATGCAATTCAAGTTCTGGGCTCTGGAGAAGGAGATAAGACATAGCCTCATCTGTGATAAGAAACAATAGTGCAAATTGAGAGGTGCCAAAGGATGATTGAAATCTGATTGTCAAAGCTCCTTTTATTCCGCATTCCTTTTTCAGGGATAAAATTGCAAATGGATGAATTACACCTGAAACCGTCTCCCTTATGAACCAACGAACCAAATGGCTGTGCATTTCCTCAGTTTGAAAGGGTTGGGAGGGGAGGTATCAGACCAGTGTTGCTAAATTAATAAACACAACAATCAGTGTCTTCCGCCTGGAGAACTCCTGTGTTCCTGCCCTCTCTGCTCTCAGGCGCACACAACCCTGAGTTCTCCCAAATCGAGTGTCCCTTTGCCCTACTCTTGTAACACAACATCCGTTAAGAAAGTACCTGAGGGGCACCTGGGTGGCTTAGTTGGTTAGGTGTCTGACTCTTGATTTCGGCTCAGGTCATGATCTCATGGTCTGTGAGTTCGAGCCCCACGTTGGGCTCCGCACTGACAGCGTGGAACTTTCTTAGGATTCTCTGTCTCCCTCTTTCTCTGCCCCTTCTCTGTTGTATGCTCTCTCACTCTCTCTCAAATAAGCTTAAAAAGAAAGGAGAAAGTACTTGATAAACATTTATGCCTCAGACATTGTCCTAATTACCAGGATTATATGTGGATTCAGAGTCTGGAAAAGGAGACAGGTGGGCTAGTGGGGCGGATTCCTTCCCTTGGCCCCTGTAGTCTACCCTTACCAGCCACACTGTCTGCCCCAGCACAGAGCCCTACATGGACCACAGGCGGGGGCTCCCTAGCCTTGACCTTCTTGCTGGGATTCAGCCTGCTGTGGGGCAGCCTGGCAGCAGAAAAGGGGGAGAGGAACTGGAGGTTGGGTATTTCTTCTCCCCGGGACACTCCTGGGGTTGGCCGTGTTCCTCTACAGAATGTCCCTGCTCCTCCAAAGGTAGCCTCCTGTGCTGCCCCTGTCCTGCCTGTGGGTACCATTCCCTGCCTGTGACTGTGAGCTAGAGAAGGTGACAGGTCCTCTCCTGCTGCTCCCAGGTTATGTACGTATCCTGTGGCCCCTGTACCCCCCAGCCACACCTCGGTTAATAGTCCTTTTCTAAATCAGCCCTCCTCAAATGATTTGAATGCAAGAGAGCTGTTTCCTCTTTGGGCTCTCTGAGAGCAACTATTACTCGAGTAAGTAAGATGAGTCAGGTAAGAGAAAGGCTGTAGAATGCTGGGGATGCATAAAGGAGAGCGGGACCGCGTCGGAATAGTAGGTATCAGGACATACAGCGTCAGGTGGTAGTGTGTGTACTAGAACTTGAAGGATTGGAAGATTTACTGGGGGAGAAACATGGGGAAAAGCAGGGCAAGTGGGAGGAAAAGAACGTTGCAGAATTACAGAGGTTAAAGGTTCAGTGGCTGAACCTGGGGCTGGTTGGGGATGTGTAACTGGAGTCTAAGGGCTCCTTAGAGCTAAGGGCTTGTGGGGGGGGGGGGTAGCTTGCCTACCAGCACTTTGGTGCCTAGCACAAATGGAATATTCAGGAAATGATGCTTTGAGAAAATGAAATCGATAACTGGAAAGGTGAGCAGGGATCAGATCATGAAGGGGTTTGAATGCTGGGGAATTTGTACTTTTCAACTTAGGTGCTGCAGGGGAAGTAGACACACACTTTTTCAGGGGAGTGATGCATTTTAGAAAGTTAATTATGTCCTTCCTTTTAGATAACAGTACATCTATTATCCCCCCCTTACTAGATTATAACCATCTCGAAGGCAGGAAACACCTCTTACTCATCTATATACTCGCGGTGTCTCTCAGTGAAATGATATGGACATTTCTGGCATTCAATATATACTTGGTGAAATATGGCAAGCAAGAATGCTATGGGTAGAGTTTCTGCAGCATCTGCATTTTATCTTAGCCACTTTTATTAAGAGCTTTTAAAATGAAACCATATTGGGGCGCCTGGGTGGCTCAGTCAGTTAAGTGTCCGACTTCAGCTCAGGTCATGATCTCGCGGTCCGTGGGTTCAAGCCCCGCGTCCGGCTCTGGGCTGATGGCTCAGAGCCTGGAGCCTGCTTCTGATTCTGTGTCTCCCTCTCTCTCTGCCCCTCCCCCGTTCATGCTCTGTCTCTCTCTGTCTCAAAAAAATAAATAAACGTTAAAAAAAATTAAAAAATAAATAAATAAAATGAAACCATATTGATTTAATCCAGAATTGATTTAAACCTGATAGCACTGAAAACAGAAATACATGCCAGTGGTGAGTTTAATATGCTGCCTACTGAAATATCATTTGTTCATTTATTACTCACTGAGCCAAAGAAGACCTTAAACTCAGAAGATGATTGGCTAATAAGCTAAGAGCCTCCCTTGGGGTTTGCAGGGAAGGATTTGGCTCCTTGTGTAAACATTTATTGTCATAATCAGTAGCTTGATGGGGTCACTGGTGACATTCTGTCCTTAAGAATGAAAATGATCACTTTCATCAGAATTTACCCTCCATGTTTTCACTAATCTCTATCTTAAATCTCTAACAGTGGCAAATGATCCATGGGTACAAATTAATTTAAAATTAAATATGTTAGCTTAGACTTGATAGTGAGTACAGGAACTTACCTGAAATCAGGAAAATGTGGCATAACGATCCCATGCATTTTTCTTTCCGCTTGCTTCTTTGTTCCCTTGGGGAATGTTTGTGTCTGCGCCCCTATTCCTATGTTGAAATTGAATCCCCAGCGTGATGATGGTGGTATTTGGAAGCAGAACCCTTGGGAGGTAATTAGAACGTGAGGCTGGAGCCCTCTTTGGTGGGATTAGTGCCCTTAACAAGAAGAGCCCAGAGAGCTGTCCCACTCGCTTTTTGCCAGATGAGGCTACGACGAGAAAGGGGTCCCAGAAGGTCCTCATCAGAAGCCAACCCCACCGGCACCCTGATCTCAAGACTTGCAGCCTGCAGACAGTGAGAAATTGATGTGTGTCGTTTCTAGGCCCCCCAGTCTACGGTGCTTGGTTAGAGCCTCCTGAACCAAGTATGTAAGGGGACAAGCTGCTATCTGTAAGAACGTGGTAAGGTGCCTCAAATAGGACGTTCAAGTCACTTCTTCATGTGGGCAGTTCTTTCCAGCAGCCTCTTACTGGGCATCCACTACTGACGCCCATCTATTAGAGGCGTTGTAGGGATTCTGCAGGTGGAAACGCAAGTGTGGTCTCCAGACCTCCTTTACTGGCTGGGTGCACCTGTCCCCCAGCTGTTGTGGACATTGGTTGCTAAAAGGTTCACGCCTGTGGTCTTCTTCCAACTCTGGTCTGTGGCCTCCGGGAAGCCCTTAAACCAGAGATGCCTGGGAAGTCCCACCTTCCTTCAGAAGTAGCCTACGGCCGATGAGCCGACTGGGGCAGAAGATAACAGCCCAGCTCTGTCACCACATTTGGGACAATCTCTGTGTCCCAGGGCTCCCATGGGATCAGGCTGAAGCTGGAGTTTGCCGGGAACTCTGTCTTTGCCTGGCTCCTTCTACCGTTCATCCCGCTTTCCTTGTTCCCCTATTTTCTTCTGAGAGCACTGCTTCAGTAAATCTCTCGCAAGTCTCCGTCTCAGGCTCTTTGCCTCGAGGAAACCCCACTGAAGACAGAAAAAAGTGAGACCCGGGCTGTTTCCCAAGGAGTGCACAATCCACTGTAAGAGTAGACCAAGTTGGCATATAATTTAAGCTAGAACATAATAGGACTGAAAAGAGATACGAGAACAGTGCTATGGGGATATGAAGAAGAAACTCCCCACGTAGATTATCAAGGGGGTTGCAAGATCCTTGGTAACTTGAGGTTTGCTTGAGAATCGCATTTTCCGCGTTTCATCTGGGGAAGACGTGAGAGGTAACAGTGGGGCCATATCTTGGTATGCCTTGAAAGCTAGGAAAAGGTAGATGTTCTTAATGTGAAAAGCAGTGGAAAACCATTGAATGGTTTTTAACATCTCAGGGATTCTGTTGGAAGTGTACTTTTGAAGGTGTGTTTAGGCGTATATGTAGAGTCCGTTTCAGTAGTGGGAAGTCGGAAGGGAAGAGACCAGCAAGAAGGCTGATGTTCCCATGAGAAAAAAAACCCAGTGTCCCACAGTGCCAATGTGGTGAGAAGTAGATAGGAGAGTCATTTTGAAAGTAGAGTCGGCAGGATGTGGTGAGTCCTGGGATGTAGAAGACAAGGGGGAGAGAACAGTGACTCCAGGCTTTTGAGCCTAACTGGTGACCTCTTAACGCCCGCCCAGAAGGAGGGGGATCCTTGCGCTGAAGGATATGGAAAGGAAACATTCTGCTCCAAATGCAAACGCCGAGTTTTGTCCCTTTTGAAAAACTTGTGCCAATTTAAAGGTGGGGGAGGGGGGGAGGATGATGTTTTCATTTTCATTCTGAAAACTACAAATGAAATTGAAAGTATTAGGTGGGTCTGGTTGGCCGTACCTGTCATGGCTGGGAGAAGTGAGCAGGCGTTCCTTCTATAACCGTCTTTCCGTCTCTTCTTGCATTTGGAGTAGTTCTCGCTATACTTAGTTTGATGCCCTGTTAGAGTCCCATTCAGGCTGCTTTCTGACTGTGAGCCAAGAGGAAATAGATGCCCAAATGGAATTTTCCATGCGAATGAAAAGGGCTTAGCAGGTTGCCTGGTGATGCTGAAGGAAAGCCTTGTGTGTGTCCTCGCAGGGTGTGGGGGCCAGCCTTCCGGGGTCACAGTCCTGGCTCCCCTAACAGCTAGTTTCACACACTTTGGACAAACCCATTGAACTCTCTGTGCCTTAGTTTTCAAATCTGTAGGGTGGGAGTTTCTTGAAAGGGTTGTTCTGAAACAGAGGTGTAATAATAGGGGTAATTTTTTCTTACACTTACAAAATGAGTGTTGGCAGGTTTAATTCCTATTGGTCTTACGTCCCCAACAGCAAAAACTATTTGTTTCATCTTTCTTTTCCCCAGCATCTTTCCTGGTACTTGGGAACTGTTCATTAAAGTTGGTCATATGGAAGGAGGGAAGGCTTTTTGCTTTGGATGACATAAGTAACAGTCCGTAGTCCTCATTCTCCTTTGCTGTCTGCAACAACAAACAGGAAAGACAATGTTTACTGGGAGCTTTTTGTCCCTAAAAAACTATTTTCTTCTTCTCCATCTGTTTTGGCAGCTCTTCCTGGGAAGTTAGGTATTTTATTTAGAATGAATGAAATTAGTTTCCCCTCCTCGTAAAGCATTTTAGGATTGCTGATGGGCCTCTGGATTGTATTACTGTTATTTAAACAACAGTCTCCTGTTAAGGTAGCGGCAGCTGGCTTAGCACACGGAAAAACTGTTGTTCCATTTTTCATTTGTACTTTTTTGGCATTTCCTGCAAATCGTAGGAAGATGAAAAAGTGACCTGCTCTTTGGCAATTTTTTTTCTCCTGTCAGAACAGCTTGTTCAAGATTATTTGAGCAGTTTGTGTGTGCGTGCGTGCGTGTGTGTGTGTGCACGTACATTCTCGTGCCCCCAAATCTCCTTTTCCATCCTCAGGAAAGGATTTTGGTGCTTGATGATATTTTTCTGGGTTCAGTAGTATCACTGTCTTCTCCTCCTTTCGGTCAGGCCATTTCAACAGAACCATTTTGTACTTAGGGAGTGTCTGTGGGCTCCTAGCCGTCCTGCTGTGGGTCCGCTGCACAGGTACAATAACCGCTGGCCCCTCACAGGTGAAGGACTATGGACTAGAGGACTTCAGTGAGTTGCTAGGTGAGTCAAGACTGAAAGTCGTTTTTCTAGCTTCGCCTCTTCCCACAAGACCAGAGAGAACCTTCAAATAGTATGTTCTGGCATCCCTCCGAGAGTGTCCGTTGTCCTTGAGGCGTACTGAGATGTAAACGTGCCTGAGTCTGCTCCAGCTCGGCCTCAGGAGCCCACGCAACCACTGAGTCAACTCCCCTTGGGCCAAAGTGGATTAGCTCTGGCGCTCAGAGCTAATATGATTAGCAAGCGCATGGTCTGACCCAGCGTTCGAACCAGGGGACTGCTCGCCACTTCTGAGCGTGGCCCCTACCTCCCCGTGCTGTGATGGCTTAGTTACACCATTGCATGCCCTGCCTTATACGTCCCCCTTCCACCTTGGGACCCTGTCTTCCTTCAAGCCTAGTTCAGGTGTCCTCTCCCCATTCAGTCTTTCCTGGTCATGCAATCAGAATTTGCATTCTTATCTGTGTTCCCACAATACTTTTTACTCCGTCATAAGACTTTTCTGTATTGAACAGTGGTTAATTTCTTGCGTATTTCTCTTACCCATTACACTACACTTCCTGAGCATTTCTGTATCCTGCACAAGACTTGCCCAAGGTGTAAAAGCCCAAGTCTGACACCGATAAACATTTGTTGATGGGCTGTTAAAACTGTCTGCCTAAAATGTTGATTGTTTGCACTTAAAGTGTAATCCACTTAAGCAAGCAGCGAAGAAGATAGGCCTATTTTAGTTTTTCAGTGTCCTCCCCTCTGACTTTTATTGAGTTTTCTCTGGTGAGTGTTCGCTCACATGCATACTTTGTAATTTTGTTCTTAAACATACCTTCATTTCTGACGGTTACTAGCCTGCCAGGAATGTACCCATTACCAAAGATGGAGTCGTAAAAGTGTTCTCAGTGTGCTTGAGTCAGGATGAGAAGCAAAGACCAGTTGTAATGCCAAAAATGCATTCCAGAAGGACAGCCCATGAGCTATGCGGGACTGTCAACTGTCCCACCCTGGAAACCAGAGGCCGGCGGAGAGCCGGAGCTCGTGGCCAGTTTTTCTTGGGATATAGAAAGATTGACAATGGGTTGATTTTCTTGGGTCAGAAAGATTGAGTGACGTTTGCCTACGTCATTTCTAAGACACTCTTTTCAGCTCAGAAAATAACCTCCTAAGTTGATAGCAGCTTTTCCTGAAACGGAAACTCAAATGCATTTGTGGCTTTTTGGCAGGACTTTCCCAGTTGGGACGGGGGAGTGACCACTTGTTACCAAATAAATGGAATCAGAAATCAAGTGATAGCCTATCCGTTCATACGATGGCTACGGCCTGTCTACGTGCGTCCTCTGGCTAGGTGCGATTTCACTGTTCTCAGTGCAAAACTTGACTTGAAGTAGATAATTAAAAACATTATGGTTTGGAATTTTAGTAACATTTGTTCCTGAATATTTCTGAGTAAATCTTATGAAGGAGTTGCCATTATACATATTCTCTTCTTGGTAAGTGAAACTGCTTCTGATTTCAAGTCAGAGTGTGGAAATTAGCCCCAGCACTGTGGCTGGGGAGAAGGGATTATGTTCCAGGTCATTAATATCTCTTTCCAGGCTTTGTCATATTCTCTAGGCTGCCAGTGTTCTCAGAAGGAAAGGAATTATCCTGATTAGCTCTCGGCCACTTGCTTCCTTCTTTATGCCAACGTGTTGTTTCCTTTTCCCTAAAAATCAGGATGTGCAGGTGCCCGGGGCATGCCCTAGCTCACCGAACCTCTAATGACTCACCCGGGTGAATGGGATGGCAGGAGAAGATGCCCATGTCCTTCCTCAGCCCCGCCTCCTGCACTGGCTGGGAGTGTCCCTCGGGACATGGCCCCACACACAGACGTTTGTGGTTACCTGGTTGTGTCCACCTCTTCCCATGCTCTCCGGTGCAGGGATTTGGTTTTCCCCTAGCCAGCCCAGAGATCTGCGGGAACGCACCAGTCCCACTAAGGCACCAGGACTCTGTTCTGAAAGCCGTTTGCCTTCTCCCCAAACACCAGCCACATCTCCTCCGCTCGTGATGGGTCAAATGTTCCATTCTGCTTCGTCTGCAGGCAGATTCCAGGCGAGTGGAAGCCACTGAAGCTGCACATTTTCCTACTTTCTGGAATTCTTACAGAGCTTCGAGGGTCCCCCCGGATTCTACACTTAGTTGTTCTCAGGATTGTCTTGTATTCCCATCTCCCCAAACCCCAGTCAGAAGTAACTTCTCTCTCCTAATCGGTTTATCATTCATGCCTTCCGTGAGAGTTACAACGGAGGCATCTTATCTGTGTGGGTCCGACAGCCTTACCCCCACAACCCTACGTAAGCTTTTGAAGGGGCTGTTTCTTATTCGTGGTAGACCCATCAACTCATTGTCTTTCATGCGGCAGGAACTCAGGGCTGGTTGAACACATTTTGAGTTCTGTAGAGAACTTAAGTCGAGTTCCTTTACCTTTCCCGCTTCCCAAAGTTTTCAGATAAGCATATGTTTAAATGCATATTATTGCTTCCTTTACTAAACAACCTTGGACATCAGGACCTCGTTGGTAGAAAAAGCAGCAGGCTCTGGAGTGTGTGTTAAGGGGTTCTTGGGTAGGTAGATGGTAGAAGGATAATCAGCATTGCTTCATTAGTGCGATCCTGGTTGCAGGCTATCCAGTAATTCAGAGGTCAAGTCGTTACGGTTTAGGAAAGTTGAGAAAAGAACCAGGGTGATGACTACTGAAGGAAGTACCTGGTTTGGGGATCTTGACTACGTACACTTCTCATTTTTCCTAAGTAAACCCAGACTGAGAATCAAGCAAACACAGACCCATTGTTACCACTTGGCTTGTAGGAATGGATTTCGTAGAAAAATGTACAGACTCCTTTCTGCAACATATTCAGGATGAAGAAAAGGTTATAGGAGTTTGGAAATGAGACACGGGTCACTTGTGCCCTTGAATAATGAGAAGGGGACTTCAGAAAGCAGAAGAAGGAAGGGAATAGATCAGAGTCAGAATTCGGAGGAGGGAGGGCGTGAGAATCAGGGCGGGGCCTGGGCCCGGGACGGTGGAATTTTTGTTACCACAACTTCGGGCGGGCTCCCCAGTGATCTTTTTGACATGTGTTGGTATGTTGACATTTTGAGAAACACTCCTAGAATCTTAAATGCTTCTCACTGCTTGCCTCAAAGGGAATAGGACAACCACGAAGGAAATTCGGAAGAGATCGTGTGTTACTATAGGACATTAAAATACACACTTTCCCTTCGGGGCCTCATCAATTTACTTTTCTCCTGAAAACATTTTGTGACTTAGGCTCACTGCGGAGTTCACGAGGCATGGGTGCACTGAGGCAGGAGGGCTTAGAAAATGGGGTTGGAAGATCAACGAAAAACCCCTCCAGCAATGGAAACATTGGGTTTTTCTGGAGATACCCCTGATGTATGCCCTTGCAGGTTTCTATGTTCGTGTGGAAGAGACAAACAGAAAGATAGTGTTTAGATTAGTTGTGGGCAAACCGAGGAAAGTGATTTTCTTTCTGAAATGCTTGTCTTTTCTTCCGTAAAATGTGGAGAATGTCTTCCTTTACCGGTTTAAAAGTGCGCAGGGATGCACGGACCTTGTACTCAGAACTGAACTGCTAGGCAGGCTATCTGCCTACAGTGTAATCCGTGCCTCAGGCATCTATGTGACTGCCCCGGCTGAATCCAGGGAACAGAGAAGGGTTTGGAGTTAAAAAAAAAAAAAAAAAACATCGTAACTTCAGCAAAACCATTGTGGTTCCACCTGGAGAAAATAAAGGCCTATATAAGGGCCTGAGCAGTTTGCCTGCTTAAGTGGTTTCTTCTTCTATCTACAAAGACTGTATTTATTGCCCAATTGATGATCTTGCTGTAACAGTTATCAACACAATTGATTACTAATTAGTAGTATCATTGGTAGTTGAAAAAGGAGTGTGGGTTTAATTTTTTTTTATTTATGTCTTATTTTCTTGGGATATTCTTCTCACTGAATGTCTCCTTTTTCTTAGGACCAGTTAATTATCAAAAAGAGCAGGTCAGCATTAACAAAACACCGAAGCAATAACAACACAAGTGTCCTAAATTTCAGACCTGTGTAATTTCACTGCATCTCTGTGTTTTTTCAAAGTACTGAAGTGCTTTCTGACAACAGTTCTCACTTCTCTCAGGTTCTCTCTGGACGTCTACAGTTTTCACTGAACCTGAGGGCAGTTGAAGTGATGGGTCACACCCATTACTGGTCCTGAACTTAATCACTTGAGAGCAATAGAGGCGAGCCCTGGCTTTTGCAAATCCTATTTTCATTGTGGTATAGTGTGCGAAACTTCTTCCCCAGACCTTTCTAGTCCATCGTGCAAACCTTCCTTCCAGCAATAAACATATAGTCATACCTGTCTCTCTACTAGTGAGATTTTGCAGAAGACACCCCAAAATATCTCATATGGAGCCAACCCCTCCTTTGGAACCGCTCAGTGCCTGAGCAGATGTGGGAGGAATTTGCAATATATTAACCAGCCATGCCGGCTGAAGTCATTGTTGTAATTAGGTTGAAACTAATGCGGGGTTCTTTAAAAATATTATTTCCACGAAGACAACAGAGCTTACTTTTGAAAGGATTTAAATGTGGTATTAGTAGTGGGTTTGATGATTGCATGGTGTGTGTGTGTGTGTGTGTGTGTGTGTGTTTGTGTGAAGGAGAGAGAGAAGGACAGGAAGATGGGGGTGAGGGGGGCAAGGCAACACTTTAAGAAAGAGCAAGAATAAGTCACAGAATAGGGAGTTGTTTCATCCATCCATTACTGGGGAGATGTTTCCAGTATTGGGAAGATACATCGCTAATACGTAGTGACACAAGAGTGGCCTGAAGGCCTTTGGTTCTCATTCAGGATGCGATTCTTTATTATTGTACAAACAAAAAAGAATTTTCTTTGATATTTATGATATTTATAATATTTATATTTTTTCCATAATGTGACATTGCAGCTTAAAATTTTATAACTAGGTGGGCGCCTGGGTGACTCAGTCGGTTGAGCCTCCAACTCTTGATCTCGGCTCAGGTCATGATCTCGTGGTTCCCGAGATCGAACCCCGCATCGGGCTCTGTGCTGACAGCACGGAGCCTGCTTGGGATTCTCTCTCTCTCTCCCTCTCTCTCTCTGCGCCTCCCCCACTTGCTGTCCCGCTGTCTCAAAATAAATAAATAAACATTAAAAAAATAATTCGATTTTATAACTAAATTCAGAGAATTTTTAGAGGAGCCAGAATGCCCAGAATTATTTCTCATGTTGAGAGAAGGGTGTGTTGGTCTTAGGACCCCCAGAAGTTCTTGTAAGGATACAAAATAGGTGACATACATTAATTAATAGCCTCACAAAAAATGTCTTTTACCCCTTAAGGAGCACATGAAAAATAAAATGTTCTACCGTGGTTTATAATCTGCACATTTGTTCCTTCCTTGCTGTTTGCCCCTTGGCACTCCAGTATCATGACTGAAATGACTAGCATATGATCTGGATGGAAAAAGTCAGCAGTAGGATTGAGTGTCCACCTGGCCTGGACAGAACCCCCACCTTCCTACACTGTCCATCACGCTGCACCTGCTTTTGCTGCAGGATAAACAAAAAACTGTCTCCAATGTCAGTGAATTGAGCAAAGGTGTGATTGATTGATTGATTGATTGATTTAGCAAGTGAGAGGGGGAGTGCAAGTGGGTTAGGGGCAGAGACAGACAGGGGGAGAGAGAGAGAGAGTGAGCAAGAGCGCGAGTATGAGCAGGGGAGGGGCAGAGAGAGAGGGAGACGCAGAATCCGAAGCAGGCTCCAGACTCTGAGCTGTCAGCACAGAGCTCAACGCGGGGCTCGAACCCACAAACTGTGAGATCCTGACCCGAGCCAAAGCCGGACGCTTAACTGCCCCCAAAGTTGTATTTCTTAATCCCTTTCTGTGTCCAATGTGGAATGGCAGGGGGCCTCTGCCCAGTGTCACCACCTGAAGGCCACACTGATGGGGACTCTACCTTGACATGTATCTGCAAGCCACCACTACAGGGAACAGGAAAGACTGCCACTCGCCCTTTGAAGTCTTCTGCCTTCAAGTGACAAAGGTCACTTTACTCATTTATGGGCCAGAGCAAGGGCTCTGTCACAGGGCTTGCTCACGTCCATCCTCAAAAAGGGCAGGGAGGGTCACCAGGGAACACGGTCATGTTCCAAGAAGGAGGAAAAGCAGAGTGACTGTGAGTGGCCTCATGCCAGCCAGAGCTCCTGTGGATGGGGGAGTGGGGCCAGGAGGGAATGGGGGAGTGTAAATTCCTTACTCTTAGTAAAAAAGAGGTTCAGGGGCACCTGGGTGACTCAGTCAATTAAGTGGCTGACTCTTGATGTCAGCTCAGTTCATGACCCCACGGGCGTGAGATAGAGCCCCACGTTGGGCTCCACGGAGCTGCGTGTGGAGCCTGCTTCAGATTCCCTGTGTCTCCCTTTCTCACTGCCCCTCCCCTGCTCATGTGCACACTATCTCTTAAATAAGTAAACACTAAAAAAAAAAAAAGTTCAGAGCTCTCCTCCTGCTAATCAGTGGTGTCATGTTTGAAGAACAAATCCACAGATTTCGTATTTTCCATAATTGAAAAATCAGGAGAAATCCTTCTGTAATCAGGAGTTAGTCTGCGGTAGTCGGATGAAAGGACTACAGCCACCACTTACGGTGCTGGTAGGTTACAGCTTTTCGGCATTGTTGGCAAGAGGAAGGGAAGCTAGAGGTCACGTGCGTCTTCTCCTTAGGAAGAGCAAGAAACGATGTTGGAAAGCGAGAGGCAGGTTTGTAGCTGTCAAAGATTTTTGCAACGGAGGTGACAGAGTAAGGGAGAGAAAGGATGGTGACATTCTTTGGTTCACAGTAAGAGGTAGCTTGGTCAAGAAAAGATAGAAAACACACTCTTCTGGGGCGCCTGGGTGGCTCAGTCGGTTAAGCGTCCGACTTCGGCTCAGGTCATGATCTCGCAGTCTGCGGGTTCAAGCCCCGCGTCGGGCTCTGTGCTGACAGCTTGGACCCCGGAGCCTGTTTCAGATGCTGTGTCTCCCTCTTTCTCTGACCCTCCACTGTTCATGCTCTCTCTCTCTGTCTCAAAAATAAACACTAAATTTTTTTTTTTTTAAAAAAAGAAAACACACTCTTGTTTATAAAGCCTGCATGGATCACAAATGTCCTCCTAGCCCTCTTCTCCTTCCTCCTTTTTTGCTTCTTTTTCCAGCTATAAAACAAAGAGTTGCCAATGTACTCTTCTAGATTCTGGACGCAGAATCGGCAACCCTCGTCTACATGGAGCTTGTATTCTGGTGTGTGTGATATTGATCATCGTATGCACGGAACAGAAGCAGAAGGGGAGTAGGAAAGTGCAGGGTCTAAAAGCACTCCTTCATATAAAGCATTTAGGGAAGGTTTCTCTGAAGGCCTGAAGTTTGAAGAGAGAGTATGGCGATGAAGCAGGCCTTGAAATTATATGTGAAAGGCCTCTCCAGACAGAACCATGAGTGCAAAGGCCCTGAGGCAGAACCATGTTGGTCTACGGGGCGGTGTTGGGTCTTCAGAGATGGGTGCTTATGGGGCTTGGTACGGTACCTGGCCCGCAGCACTTGTGCGATAATTATCCGTGGGATGAATGGATGAGCCGGGGAATGAATGCAGACCCCACCCTCAGAGAATTCACAGTGCAGTAGGGAACAGAGGCTTGGCCACAAGTCACAGGAATTGGTGTCAGTAACAACACTCAGCGCTACACATACTGTTGTTTATCAACAGGGAGCCAGGAGAGGTACCTTGGTGCGATGGTGACGCATTTGGACTCTGGAGCCAGGCCGCCCGGATGTCAGCAATAGCTCTTCACTTGCCAGCTTTTTTTTTTACTTTGAGCACGTTGCTCGATGCGTCTGTGCTTTGTGGACCTGAGATGGATGTTGCCTTCTCGGGAGGTTGGTGTGCGGGCTGCCTGCAGCAACACGTGTGCCGTGCTTAGAGCGGCGCCTGGTGCCGGACAGCCCTTCTTGTGACAGCCATTGTCATGGTCAAAGCTCGGCAGGAACCAACTTGAGAATGTTGGCCCAGGCTTTGCAGAGGAGATATTTGGGCTGGAGTAGAAGAGTAGGGATTCCGAGTGGAGAAAATTGTGTGTGTAGGGGGGGGGGGTGCGGGCTGGGCATTCAACATTATTTTTCAGGAGTTTTTAAAAAGCATACATTTGGTAGTGAAAGGTCTTCTTGCTGAATATCAGATTACTGTGGTATAAGTTCCCTCTTGTCTCCCCAAACACTCCCAGGCTCACAACTTGTGGACCTGAGAACTCAGTGGTTGTCATTTTCTATCTTACAAAAACAAAAATGGGGGCACCTGGGTGGCGCAGTCCGTTAAGCGTCTGGCTTCAGCTCGGGTCATGATCTCGCGGTCTGTGCGTTCGAGCCCCGCGTGGGACTCTGTGCTGACGGCTCAGAGCCTGGAGCCTGCTTCAGCTTCTGTGTCTCCCTCTCTCTCTGCCCCTTCCCCTACTCGTGCTCTGCCTCTCTCTCAAAAATAAAAAATAAATATTAAAAAAATTAAAAAAATAAATAGATCGATGGAGGCCACGTTAGCTTTTAATTTTATCAGCTAGAAAGAAAGACCGTGAAACCCCGTGCGGGTAGGCAAACGGATTGGGACGTGGTAGCAGCTGAAATGTAATGCTCGCCGAGGGTATCGGATGTGACCGCCTGCAGCCGTGTGCGGATGCGTCTGTACAGTCGTGTTGTGGGTCTCTCGCACGGTCCGTGACTATCACAGATGCGATACCTTCTTTTATTGGCCTAAGAAAATGAGGCCTGGAGACGTTTTCTGGGTTTATCTGCAAGGAGAGAATGGCCCATTTTGGTGCCCATTATCTTCACTGCGTCTCCTTTTTTTTCTCTTTGGCGGCCGTTGAAATACGTTAAGAGCTCATCACCTAATGGAGTGGTGACCTGCTTGCCAGATTGACTCCCGAGGTGGTGCAGGCTCGCTCTGTGTCGTTGGGATGGCCGACACGCCCGGGAGTTGGGTCTGAGAGGTGATCCAGTGATAGAAATTAAAGCGACAGGTGATGGCACTGGGGAGCTCCCATCCGGTGTGGCAGCCAGGTGACTGTTTATCTGCATGATAACCAAGCGCCTGAAACTTAAAATTGCGTGCTTACGCTCTTGAAGGTCGGTGGGGGAAAAAAAAATGCCCGCAAAGGAAGGAGAGCGAAATCTATCTGCTTTCCTGTCTTCATAGCGAATGTGCAAGCAGGTGATGACACGTCCTGGGAAAGACCATTGTGAGGATGTGGACGACAGGAATGTCCTGTACGCAAGTCAGTATCTATTTTGAGGACGCAACACATTGCTCCTGTGTATATTGACATGAATAAACCTGTCTCTCGTCACAAACAGTCGTGAGTTAGGAGTTTTCTTCTAAATTGGTGCTTCTGATTCTGGCCTCACACATGGCCCTTCTAAAGAGGATTTAATATTTACTTAAATTGGTTCTCTCTTCAGCCCTCACCAAACTTTCCTTTGCCATCATCACAATTCAGACCTGATTATGAATGGCCAAGGTATCCCAAGAAAAATGGGAAATCTGGTTCTTTGAACATTCATATTTCTTTTTGTAAAATAATTCCCAAGGATTGCTCTGGCGTTTCTTTCCTTTTTTTTAACGTTTTTTTTTTTTTTTTTTTTTTTTATTTTATTTTTGGGACAGAGAGAGACAGAGCATGAACGGGGGAGGGGCAGAGAGAGAGGGAGACACAGAATCGGAAACAGGCTCCAGGCTCTGAGCCATCAGCCCAGAGCCTGACGCGGGGCTCGAACTCACGGACCGCGAGATCGTGACCTGGCTGAAGTCGGACGCTCAACCGACTGCGCCACCCAGGCGCCCCACTTTCCTTTTTTTTTAAATTTTTTAATGTTTATTTTTGAGAGTGGGGGGAAAGGGGCAGGGAGAGAGAGGGAGACACAGATGTGAAGCAGGCTCCCAGCTTTGAGCTGTCAGCACAGAGCCCGACGCGGGGCTCGAACTCACAAACCTCGAGATCATGACCCGAGCCAAAGTCGGACGCTTAACCGACGGAGCCACCCAGGGGCCCCTGAAGTTTCTTTCCAAGCATGATAAAATCCTCATTTCTTTCAGGTTCCTCCTTCTTCAAAACTTCAGGTCTTGAGAGTGATTAACATCTCACAATTCACTGTCTTTCCAGTGCTTGTGGTTTCTCAAGGGCCATTTTAGGCATGACCGTAACTCGTGTGTATATATTTTGTGTTGTAAATGAACTAGGGTACGATTCATATGGTTGAATGTGTGGATTCCGGAAGGCGTATGTTTCCTAGCCAGGCCACTACAGTATCTGCTGTGCCCATGACGGGCTGGTTTTGAATGTTGCCCTGGAAGCCCCGAGCGGTGAGGGTGTCACCTCTGAGAGTATGACATTGTTTCGTAACAACGTAGTTGCTCTGAAGCACAGATCCTTGCTTTGGTGAAGTCCACGTCTTCAAGGAACATGTGCACGCCCCCCTTCTCACCATCTGTGGCTCATCCAGTGTCCTCAGCTATGATGAGATCACAGTTGGGCCAAGATGGAATTTCCTTGTTTAAATTTTCTCATCGGTTTTTCCCACACAGAGTTGCTAATGACTAGCATGTTTGGAAGTGTATTTCCATTATAGTTCCCGTGCCTTTGCGAATGTACCGCAGTCACATAAAAGCGGTATTAGTGATGGGTGGTTTTAAATGTTTATTAGGTATAAGCACCAGTGTATGATATCGTCATCTTATTTCATGAAGTAATGGCTTCATGTGTGGCAAAGGCTATGAATGTGTATGATAAGGATGTTATTTCTTTTCTTTTTTCTTTTTTAAAGTTTACATCCAAGTTAGCATCTAGTGCAGCAATGATTTCAGAAGTAGATTCCTTAATGCCCCTTACCTATTTAGCCCATCCCCCATCCCACAACCCCTCCAGCAACCCTCCGTTTGTTCTTCATATTTATGAGTCTCTTCTGTTTTGTCCCCCTCCCTGTTTTTATATTATTTTTGTTTCCCTTCCCTTATGTTCATCTGTTCTTGTCTCTTAAAGTCCTCATAGGAGTGAAGTCATATGACATTTGTCTTTCTCTGACTAATTTCACTTCGCATAATACCCTGCAGTTCCATCCATGTAGTTGCAAATGGCAAGATTTCATTCTTTTTGATTGCTGAGTAATACTCCATTGTGTGTGTATGTGTGTGTGTATGTATATATATATATATATATATATATACATACACACACAATATATATATATATACATACACACACATATATATCACATCTTCTTTATCCATTAATCCATCAATGGACATTTGGGCTCTTTCCATACTTTGGCTACTGTTGATAGTGCTGCTTTAAACATGGGGGTGCATGTGTCCCTTCAAAACAGCACACCTGTATCCCGTGGAGAAATGCCTAGTTGTGCAATTGCTGGGTCGTAGGGTAGTTCTATTTTTAGTTTTTTGAGGGCCCTCCATACTGGTTTCCAGAGCACCAGCTTGCATTCCCACCAACAATGCAAAAGAGATTCTCTTTCTCCGCATCCTCACCAACATCTGTTGTTGCCTGAGTTGTTAATGTGAGCCATTCTGACAGGTGGGAGGTGGTATCTCAGTGTGGTTTTGATTTGTATTTCCCTGCTGATGAATGACGTTGAGCATTTTTTCATGTGTCGGTTGGCCATTTGGATGTCTTCTTTGGAGAAGTGTCTCTTCATGTCTTTGGCCCATTTCTTCACTGGGTTATTTGTTTTTTGGGTGTTGAGTTTGATAAGTTCTTTATAGATTGTGGATACTAACCCTTTATCTGATCTGTCATTTGCAAATATCTTCTCCCATTCTGTCGGTTGCCTTTTAGTTTTGCTGATTGTTTCCTTCGCTGTGCAGAAGCTTTTTATTTTGATGAGGTCCCAGTAGTTCATAAGGATATTATTTCTAACAGTATGTTGGGACTGAAGTCTACTTAACGAAAATGTTAGCACAATTTCTAGCACAGAGGTTTTCAGTGAGTAGCAAAGGAAGGGTGAAAAATAACACAGGAACTCAACAACCAGAATGTTCAGATACTGTGGTGGCTTCACTACTTAGCTGCTTGAATTTGGGCACCTTTTAAGTCTGTAAGTTTCAGTTTCCTTGTCTGTAAAGTGGAATTGTTTCTAATTACATGAGAAAAGCAGTTATCCACGGCAGCAACGTATGAGTAATCTTATAAGTATTTGAAAAATGAGTTTTAATGATGTAGAACTCTGATTAAGTAAGTAGTATGTTGAGCTGAGAATTTTATCTAGCAGGGCAGTTTGCTCATTTTTAAAGACTAGTAATGACACACAAGCAAAGAGCACACTACAGCGTGATGGGTACTTTGATTCCACAGTGGGATGCTCTGGAGGTAGAGAAGGAACATCCATGCAAATGCAGGGAGAGAGAAGGATTGGAGGAAGAACTGAATGGCCGGCCCCTGAGGTTTCCTGGAGGTGATGACACTTGAGTCGGGTGTTTGTGGTAGGCAGAATTTCTAGGAACGACCCTTAAGTTTCCATGTCCGATCTAATCAAATGAGTCCTTAAGAGCAGAGACAACTTTCAGAAGCTCCCGGCACAAGAAGAGGGCAAAGAGAATTGAAATACAAGAAAGAGGTCAAACGTGTCATGGTTGGGTTGAACGTGGAGAGGGCACCATAAAGAGGAGCGAGGACACCCGAGGGCGCTGAATGAGGCCCCGTGCTGACGTAGGGACCTCACTGCCACAAACACAAGGAAGGGAGTTCTGCTAACAGCTTGAGTGAGCATGGAAGTACCTTCTTCAGCAGAAGCCCTCCAGGTGAGACCCCAGCCTGGCCATCACCTTGACTTTGGTCTTGTGGAGCCTTCCCATGTGGACGCTGACCTGCATGAACTGTGAGATAATAAATAGTGTGGTGTTAGGGCACTAAATTACTGTCTGTTTGTTACAGAGCTGGAGAAAGCTAATGTAATTTTGAAGGATGTACTTAAAGAGTTAGCTAGGAGAAGAAACAGAGACAGGGAGGCCAGTTAAAAGGCTGGGGTAGGGGCGCCTGGGTGGCGCAGTCGGTTAAGCGTCCGACTTCAGCCAGGTCACGATCTCGCGGTCCGTGAGTTCGAGCCCCGCGTCAGGCTCTGGGCCGATGGCTTGGAGCCTGGAGCCTGCTTCCGATTCTGTGTCTCCCTCTCTCTCTGCCCCTCTCCCGTTCATGCTCTGTCTCTCTCTGTCCCAAAAATAAATAAAAAACGTTGAAAAAAAAATTAAAAAAAAAAAAAAGGCTGGGGGAAAAACCTAACAAGTCAAAAAGGCTTAACAAATGCAGAAAATCATGGTACATCACAGCAGCACTAGGGACAGCAATTTCCATTATACCCAGAGCTGTGGAGCTGTAGATAAACATGGAATTTCTTGATGAAGAGCAGTGTATTCTTGGTCTGGCATGGTTGAATACTAAAATGGCTAACATTCATCAGAAGGTAAAACTTCCTAAGGTGCCTGGGTGGCTCAGTCAGTTGAGCATCCAGCTCTTGATTTCGGCTCAGGTCATGATCCCAGGTCGAGCCCCACATCAGGCTCCATGTTGAGCCTGGAGCCTGCTTTGGATTCTCTCTCTCTCTCTCTCTCTCTCTCTCTCTCTCTCTCTCTCTCTCCCCCTCTCTCTCTCTCTCTCCCCCTCTCTCTCCCTCTCTCTCCCTCTCTCCCTCTCTCCCTCTCTCTCCCTCTCTCCCTCTCTCTCCCTCTCTCCCTCTCTCTCCCTCTCTCCCTCTCTCTCCCTCTCTCCCTCTCCCTCCCTCTCTCTCTGCCTCCCTCAGCCCCTCTCCCCTGCTCACACTCACTCTATCTCTCTCTCTAAAGTTAAAAAAAAAAAAAAAGACGGTAAAAAGACGGTAAAACCTCTTATTCAGTCCTAAGGATCCACGTTTGTGTAGGAAAGTTTAATTTTGGAGAGGTGGGAATAAAGTACAATGAATCAAAGGTTATTAGAAGTTTGTCCAAATTTAAATATTTGAGAGTAATTCCAAATTCAGGAAGAGGGAATGATGTGCACTAAGATTCATAATAAAATGGAGGAAAGAACATAAAGGCATGTTGGAAAGAGTGAAAGGGATGAAGTATTTTTCTGGGGTGAGACTTCATGTAGTCTTATAGCAGATTTGTAAATAACGTGTCTAGTTTCATTGCGTTTCACTCTGTACTTGGTTATTCATCACCTTTTCCCAATGATGAGAGAAAATGTATTTTAATGAAAATAATAAACTTCATAATTCAGTTATACACTGACATTAGCAGGGTGAACTAAAATCAGTATATTTTTGCCAAGTATAATTTGCTTTTAGTTTTTTATATCTTTCTGAAGATGTAGGACATATTTAGTATAACTTACCACCTAGGTCTGTACTAAATGATGTTTTAAAAAGACAAGAACTGCTCTTCCCTTGATGTATTTCCTATAAAATACATAAGTAATAAATGCTTTAAAATTTTCAAGTGACAAAGTGGGATTTAACTTACTTCTACATTATTATTTATTTTAACTTTTTTTTTTGAGGGAGAGAGAGACAGAGTGCGAATGGGGGAGGGGCAGAGAGAGAGGGAGACACAGAATCTGAAGCAGGCTCCAGGCTCTGAGCTGTCAGCACAGAGCCCGACGTGGGGCTTGAACCCACGAACTGTGAGATCATGAGCTGAGCGGAGTCAGACGCTTAACCGACTGAGCCACCCAGGCACCCCAACTTATTTCTACATTATTATGTCAGCCATGTATGTATAGACATCAAAATATATTTATTTAAAATTTTTTAATGTTTAATTTTGAGAGAGTGAGCATGAGTAAGGGAAGAACAGAGAGAGAGAGAGAGAGAGAGAGAGGGAGACATAGAATAAGAAGCAGGCTCCAGGCTCTGAGCTGTCAGCACAGAGCCCGATGCGGGACTCAAACTCACAAACTGTGAGATCATGACCTGAGCCAAAGTCGGGTGTTTAACCAATTGAGCCCCTCAGGTGCCCCAAAATATGTTTATTTAAAATGCGAAATTTAACTAAAATGATGACTCACTCCTTCTCACTGTGTATAAATTCACAGAATTACAAAATAGCACCATCAACCATTCCTTGGGTTAACAGCCACATTTACATACACTGGAAAATTGACAATTTTCTACACGGTCCTTTGGTCAGTGTTTCTACGCGATCCTTCGGTGTAGAGTTGCAGCTGCCGTGATGATTTCAGCAAGCCAAGTATATTCTAAAAGGAAAAGATGGATGAAAATGAACCATTTTTTCCTTCCCCTGTTCTGAGTTATTTCACTGGAAAGTTAAGCACATCTTTCTACGCAGGCAAACTGTAAGCAGTAAAACCCCTCTGATAAACTAACAACCGTGAAAAGAAGATGGTTATCTAGTCCAACCAGGGATGTCTAAACCATGGCTCGACAGCAGAGGCACAATGTCATGAAAGAGAAGTCAGTGCAAACACATTTTTTCTCCTCCTTTACATCCTAATCCCTATTACCCTATGGAAAACTTGGACCCCGTGAGAGAAAGAAAGGAACAGGCCAGTCCTCCCTTCACTCAGTCTGCCCCAAGACCAAAATGACTCCAAAATAAAGGTGGTTTTGAGCAAAGTCATTTCGTCTGCTTTTCTTTTTCAACAGAGCTAAAATCAAACGTGATTTCCAATGGAACGTTCATCAATATTGCCTCCCATTATCTTGGTGGTTTCATTGGTTCAAACACTCTAATGTTAGTTCTCGGAGGATTTTCTAATTATACCAACGGTCAGAAATGTTTAGTTGATTTCTGCTCCGACCTTTTCATAACTGTTCTGACCCTTTCTTTGGTTAAAACTTCCTCGGCTCATTTCTTCAATAGGGTTGGGAAACCTTACTTGGTGTATTTATTTCATAAATAACTTTTTTCCCAAAGTTTAATGAATGGGTTTAAAACTAATACTGAGAAACTTACAGGAGGAAGAGTCATTTGGAGACAAGAATTACAATCCAGGCCTGGTTTATGCTTCCAGATTGGTGATGGCCTCTCTAAGTATGAGAGTTTTATGAGGAGAGACCAGCATAGTAAGATTTATGCTATTCCTGCCCAACGATGTCACTGCTAAGTTCTCTAAACTCTCCCATTTAGCTGACTGTGTTCAAAATATAGACCATTTTATAAAATCATTATTTTTATGTCCCAAGTAATATGTGCTGATCATAAAGATAGAACTAAGAAGAAAGTTTAAGTTCCAAGTGGATGGAAATTTTTGTCTGTTGTCACTGGTTCGTGTCCTTATTTGATATCTCACTGTCTGCTCCATGGGCCTAGGGGCCATATGCTTTCTTGTTTATCAGGCACTTATCACTACGCCTGGCTCATGTTTACGCACCTGTACAAGTGAATGTCCACACAATAAATTATACATTTTTATATGGGATCTTACCATTCGTGAGGAAATGTCTTTTTACTCAGTACATCATCAGTACATAACATGCGAAGAGATACATTTCTATAATTTTAATAGCCACATAGGATCTTCTCAGTTTACTAATTCTTTTCTATGGTTCTTGTGAGCTGTTTCCATTCTTTAATTAAAAGCAGTGTTTCAAGGGGCGCCTGGGTGGCTCAGTCGGTTAAATGGCCAAATTTGGCTCAGGTCATGATCTGGCGGTTCATGAGTTTGAGCCCCCGTGTCGGGCTGTGTGCTGACAGCTCGGAGCCCGGAGCCTGCTTCGGATTCTGTGTCTCCCTCTGTCTCTACCCCTCCCCCATTCATACACTCTCTCTCTCTCTCTCTCTCTCTCTCAAAAATAGTAAACATTAAAAGAAAAACAGCATTTCAAGAAAAACGTCATCGTTTCGTATTCTACCTATGATTGTTTTCTAATGATAAATCCTTAGAAGTAAAACGGATGGATGAAAGCGTGTTGGTTCACACACACAGGGCAGACACTCTACTGAAGAATACATCGAAGCAGCCACTCACTCATGCCTAGCTGTGAATTAAATATAGTTCCTCTAATTCGTTTCCTTTCATATCTCACCGATAGGAGTGGCCCTGAGGGGGAAATAAAAGGCTGTTTTGATTAGGAGCAGGTTTTGACAATCCTCCTCTCCCTGCCACTCCCAAAGAGCGTTTGTATCTCTGGATGAAAGGGGGGAAGCACAGAGACACGTAGCCCAGAGGGGCGAGGAGTCAGGGTATGAGCAACCGCGGAGACCCTGGCAGAAGACAGATGATGGCCCGCATCTGGCGGTTTGCAGAGGCCTGGCTTTGCCTTGACCCGGGCCTCCATCCAAGTGTATCAGGTTCAGGAGCATGTGGGAAGACTTTCCATTTTCAGTGGGACATTGTGACTTCAGGTCCTGCGTTTCTCGTTTCGCGTGTCATTAGCATCATCGTTAGAATCACCCGGAAGTCAGGGAGAGGTGTGGCCGCGTCATTCCAGAGCCTGAGTGCCAGCAGTCACCTACATGGCAGGACTTTCTACCCCCCAGGAGCTCTTCAGCCTCGTCCACATCCGCTTCTCCTCAAGAAGTCGTCGTTGTGTAGCAATGGACGTTCATTGATCAGAGATTTAGCAGATGGTATTTCCAGATATCAAAGTGTTTGATTGATTTTGAGAGAGAGAGGAGGGAGAGCAGGGGAGAGGCAGAGAGAGGGAGAGAGAGTATCCCAAGCAGGCTCCACGCTGTCACCACAGAGGCTGACACAGGACTCAAACTCAGGAACCCTGCGATCATAACCTGAGCCGAAATCAAGAGTCGGACGCTCAGACGACCGGGCCACCCACGTGCCCCAATATCAAACTATTTTGTATGTGTACTTGGGGAAATTTCCCCGGGTGGCACAGTGTTTTGTATTGTACTGTATGTTGGTGTGCCTGCAAAACTTATTAGATACATAAGAACATTTGCTTTCATTTGACTTCCCACCTACAGGGCTTTCTACACATTCATCAACTGTATTACAGGGTATGTAGAAAGGTGCAGCGTCTTACATGAGCTCTAAGCCCTATCTCACTGTCAAGTTTATTCCAAGAATAGGACCGAGGAGGCCCACCTACTGCTCAAATTATAGAGAGGGCAGAGGGTGGGCAGAATCTGGCCCAGTGGGATCATCCAGCTTGGAAATAATTTATGAAAACTCTTTGGCGGTTTTCGCCATGCCTGTGCTCCCCCAAAACCATAAAATCCGTACTGGTGATTAGAAGAGGAAGAGAGAACTTTGATTTGCAATGCATGTGGTAGGGGATGCCCGTGAAATTTTTAATTATTTTTATGAGGTATAGTTTTATCATAAGAAAGATCTACTAGGCACCCACATTTGTTTATTGATTTGCTTTTTTAATTTCCTCAAAGCAAAGCTAATCAGATTTTAGCATATTTTCCCTTTAAAACCTTTTGTTGAGGGTCTTTGCCGTTGTTAAGTAGAAAACTGTGTTGACTTCATGTTCTGGTCACTTACTGTACACATATGTTATTGATACTATAAATACAATGAGTATGCCTTTCTGTAGGTTACAGGTGGCTTTATAGGTCAGCTACAGGCTGATACTTCCTCAAATCTCATCATGAAAAAATAGGGGCTTAGGAAGTTTCTAGAGTCTTTGTATAGAATTTATGGAATAAAGAAGAGTGACTAGAAGATTGGTAATGTTTCAGCTTCCAAGTAAAAGAGTCAGGGACAAATTTAGATTCCCTCGTGTCTAGATAAGTAACTGAAATTGATTCTGGCATATGAGGCGGATTATATCAGGACCGATTTTTAGAAAAGGAGAAGTTGACCACTAAGATTCAGACTTAGTTCACCATGATGGCCTAATACGGTCAAACATCACTTTGAAAAAAAAAAATAATAACGTACTCAACTGGTAGATTACTGGAATTTTGTGGACACTGTGCCTCTGGATTTTAGCAAGATATGTATCAGAGTTGCTGATGACATCCTTATCAGGTGGGGGGAGGGTTGGGCTGGGTGATAATCTTGTTAGGTAGATCTCGGGCTGTTTGAATCATTAACATTCATTAACTGTACCACTACCATTAATTAATGCCAACTTGATGGAAACTTTAGTCTGGTTCAGTATATTTATTAATAAATTCACAGAGAGGCTTAATGACATACTAATAAAATTTGAGGATATTAGGGCTGGGAGGGCTAGTTCATATCTTTCCAAAAAGAACTTAACAGGAATAGATGATAGATAAAAGAGAAAGCTTAAGAGGAATGTCACTGATTTAACATTTTCAAAAAAAAAAAAAAATACACATGGAAGGGGGAAATGAAATAACTCTGAAAGTTACCAGACGAAGACCTAAGATTAATGGATACAAGTTTCAGGAAAATATAATTTTGGTTCAGTGAAAGAAAGAAATCACATTTAGAGCTGTCTACAATGGAGATGGACTGTTCAGGAAGCAAGAAGGTGTTCCAGTGAAAACTGGATGAGCCCAGGAACCACAGATGAACCACTTGATTAATATTTTCCATGAGGCATTCCGCATCTGATTCCACAATGGTGATAGGCAGATGATGTCTCCATTATTTAGGGGTGTTATCGGGTCCTTTGAATTCTCACAGGAGTTTATTTTTCTTTTGACATTTATTCCTGTGCAACGTGTTTATTTGTATCTGTGTCTTATCTCATTTACTGGACCTCAAGCTCTTTGAGATCAAGACTTGTCAATTATCACTATGACTTTTAGTACCTAGCATAGCATCTTGCACATCACACATTGAAATTGTCAACAAACAAATGAAGGAATAAATTCTCTACCAGTATATATCTTTTTTTCCCCATAGGAGTCAGGACACCCGAAGGCCTTGAGGATAATTTGTGTTTGTAACAGTGTAGAACATGCTGGGACTTCAAATGTTTTGCTCTCCTTTTGGGTGGTAGCATGCTGAATTTATCATTTTCGCCTGGATATATCCAGGCTCCTGTGTTTAACATTACTTACGAGGGGCACTCTGGAGGTCGCTGGAAATGTAAAAGACACGCAATAATGTGGCCTTCATGGGGACAAGAATTCTGGTTTATTCACCTTTTATCTCAGATGCCTGGTTTATAACAAGCTCTCAAAAAATGTCAAATTGCTTCCTGACTATCCATTTGAGTTTGGTTTTAAAAGATGAGTCAGGGCTCTGCAATGAGGAAGGGCATTTCATTTGGAGAAAGCAACGGAAACCAAGAGGTGTCCCGTAGGATCACTGGGCTCAGGTGAAGCACCCATGTCCCTGGGGGATAAGGTGTGCCAGGGTTGAGGGAATAGGAAACAAATGGTATAAATCACAGCGGGGACCCTGTGGAGGGGCCTTGAGTGCCGTGCTAAGGAATGCAGTGTGGGTCTGAGGATCCTGGAAATGGGACTTAGCAATAGACATCTCCAGATGCTGGGCTAGTCTATTTTAGAGCAGCCCTAAGCCCTTAGAGCGTTTTCCGTCCCCCAGTGATGTGCTTGAGGGAGTGCCAGGGGAATTGTAGGGGAGCATTCCCGGGGTGCCCAAGGCGACCTGGACTTTGAGCATTTGGGTTGCAGGCCCCACGGGACCAAATGTTGCAATCACACCTGCATTCTTGGGCACACTGGCCAACATTCTAGAGGTGTCTCCGTGCAGTTCATGTCTGGACGATCCTTTTCAGAATTTAAAGGTGGACGTGGTTAGCCAAGAACTTCTTTTATTGTGTCTGCCCTTTGGAAACGTGACTTTGCAGTGGTGTTTTGGGCTCAGAAGGCTGGCTTACCGAGGCCGGGGTTTGGG
This sequence comes from Panthera leo, assembly GCF_018350215.1. NCBI lineage: Eukaryota > Metazoa > Chordata > Mammalia > Carnivora > Felidae > Panthera > Panthera leo. The sequence goes on along the minus strand of NC_056689.1, from coordinate 5,986,464 downwards.
ACTTGCCGTAGGGCCTCTTCTCTGAGGCGGCTGCCAGGGTCCCCTGGCCTAAGTGTACTCTTCCTAAAAGGTGCTTCCCCAGGCCGCTGCTTGTCGTGCTGCTGCAGTTGGTTAATTTTAGATTGATGTCAGCATTTGCTGCTACGTTGATTCGGAAAGCTCTCTAATTTAACTCTTCATATATATTGCCGTCCCTTGATGATGATGGTGATAATTTTCACTGCGGCTTCAGATTTAATAAATGTCATCTAAGTAAATTGCTTTTTAAGGGATTGAGAGAGAGAGAGAGAAAAAGAGGGAGAGTGCAGGAGAGCCCCTTGGGTGTGGTTCTTAGGTGTGGGGGGTTTCTTCTTAGACAAGTTGCCTTCCGTTGCCTGTACATTTCACGTCTGATGAGGTTCTTGCTGGGAGCTAAGGAATCCTTTTCCAGTCTGCTGCCATTGTGATTTACATCTTCTTGAGACCTTTGCATGACCCCCAAGTTGCTAAAGATAACGTTCCTTCCCTAGGCTAACAAGGCCCTACAGGGTCTGGGTTCTGCCTGCATGTTCTCCGTTGCTTTCTTAGAAGCACATGGGCCTTTGTTCGTTCCCTGGAGCTACACGGTTTCCTCCCCTCACGGCCTTTACACATCCCTTTCTTCTGCCCGCCACAGAGTGTGTTCCTTCCCCTCTTCGTCCACTTATTCCCACCCATCCTACGGTTTCGACATAATCAGGGCTGACTCCCAAGAATTTCATTCTTAGCCCTGGCCTATGTCAGATTCTGTTATTAGCTAGTAGATCACGGATATCATTTTACTGGTCCATTATAGTTTTTCGTTAGTTTCTGTGATAATTGGGTTAATATCCCCATGTTTCACTAAAGTGTAGAAAACCTGTGGATCTTGTTCACTCTGGGTCTGATAGCATAGCACTGTGATCAGCAGACAAGAGGTGCTCGATTATTATTTGATAAATGAATGAATAAATAATACTATATTTAAACATTCCTGGAATCTCATTTCCCTGGTAAGGTGGAATTGATCACTAGTTTGTCTCATCCTGAATAAATTTTTCATTGTTCATGCCAGTAGCAAACCAACTCTATTCCTTTCATGTTAGACTACTTGTTAGACCACATATTGGACCTTGCAAATTTTAGGACATCAGGTGACAGAGTGGAAGGGATGGATGGATGATGCTTGAAACTGGACAAACCCGATTTCAAATCCCTGCTCTACAACCTGGTTTGCCAGCTTTTATGACCTCTGCCATGTATCTTAACGACTCTGAGCCGCAGTTTCCCCACCAAGTAAAATGGGACTAAGAACCTCGATTTGTAAATTTAGTGAGGTCTGTCATCATTTTATTTTATTTTTATTTTTTTTAACATTTATTTTTGAGAGACAGAGCACGAGCAGGGGAGGGGCAAAGAGAGAGGGAGACACAGAATCTGAAGAAGGCTCCAGGCTGTGTGAGCTGTTAGCCAGAGCCTGAAGTGGGGCTTGAACTCAAGAATGCCGAGATCACGACCTCAGCTGAAGTCAGATGTGCAACCGACTGAGCCACCCCGGTGCCCCACAACAAACATGTTTTGCATGAGATATTACAGAAGTTAATTTTCAGAGGGCAATTCCTAGTTGCTTTCTTCCTAAAGTGTCATTTCCTAATTAAAAATTTAAAAACTCAGAAACGTTAATGGCAAAAAGGGAATATCGTGATTGCTTGAATCAAGTAGTTAGGGTATTGAAACAGACCAAGTCCAAGAAATGTCCATCTTTGGGGCTCACGACACGTTCGGTGTTTATTGCCATGTCAGAGTGAGAAGTTGAGATGATGTGTTTGTGTTTCGTATCCCTCCCTGTATGGGCCTGACTTCTAGTCTCTTCAAGAATATTCTTCCCCAGCCCAGTGGCCACTGGGTTTGTTGCTTGAACCTGGGTTTCCTTTTCTCGTGTATGCAAATTGCCTTTTATTAGAACTATCCTTTTTTGTTGGCTCTGTTCTTGAACATGAGCTGACCACACACACACACACACACACACACACACACACACACATACACACACACACAGAAGCCCCATTTTGAACTAGAGATTCTGATGAGCTCAGACCATTCTGGAGTTATTTAGCAAGGTCTGACATGTATTTTTTTCCCCTACAGTTTTTTTTCTTTTTCTTTCTTTTTTATTTTTTTGGATTTGAAGTTTTCTGGGGAACTGGTATCTCATCTGGTAGCTCTCAACTGTTGTCAAGCTAAGTTTTCTATCGCAATCTATTGTTCCTTGACATGTGATGGCACTTATTAGAGAACCTGGTGGAACCTCAGATATAAACATAGCATCTCTGGGTTGCTTTTCACTTGGGAGCTCGAAGAGAGGCTCACGCTGGAGACTTACACAGGCAGAGGGCAGACGTGCGTACAGACAAACCTGCGTGTCCCTGCAGAGCCGGTATCGGGGACTCTGGAAGTGGAACACATTGGTTTATTTGTGACAGTGCTGGCCAAACCTCTGTGCCGGCTTGTTTGTCAAAACCCCATGGCTGGCCTTGCAATAAGAGACACGTTAATAATTGCAAATGCGAGTAAGGCAGCAGAAAGATTGGTTGTGCTGTTTTTTATTCTAATATGGGATTGGAGTTCTTTACTCAAGAGGCAGCCGTTTGTGTGGTGTGCTACTGTTCAAAGTGCACACACTTTAAACCTTAAGGGGATGCTAAACGGTGTACACTTGGAAAAGTGTGTGTGTGTGTGGGTGTTGTGTGTGCACGCGCTAAGTTTACAGTGTTTAGGCTGTGCAACATCACAATAAGCATTTCACACCCAGCTGATTGTTATACTAAACCAACTGTCATTTAAAAGCCTCCAGAACTAAGGTGACAGTATTCATTATCTTATTGCCCTTTGAGAGAAACACTTGTGAGGTCACCTCGGTGTGATGAAAACAAAATAATAATTCTTTTTTTTAAGTTTATTTATTTTTGAGAGACAGAGAGACAGAGCATGAGTGGGGGAGGGGCAGAGAGAGAGGGGGGGAGTCACAGAATCCAAAGCAGGCTCCAGGCTCTGAGCTGTCAGGACAGAGCCCGATGCGGGGCTCGAACTCACGAGCTGTGAGATCATGACCTGAGCCAAAAGTTGGACACTTAACTGCCTGAGCTCCCCAGGTGCCCCCAAAATAATAATTCTTGACAAAAGGATCAATCAGAAATGGTGCCCCAGTTCCCGGAATATAGGGCAACTTCCAAAAAAGTGATGAACATTCAGCACAAATTCTTTCTTTGCCCTGTACTAGATAGGACCTTTTCCTGCTGTATCCACAGCCCCTTCCAGAGAATCTGCCTCCCTCTTGGCTCCCAGAAGTGGCAGCCCCGCTGGTCGGGGGGCCGTCCCCAGTCCTCCCTGTGATTAATGGATTAGGGACGGAACTCTAATGAAAAGCGAGCTGATCTAATCACAGGATGGATGTCAACCTGAGTGTCTCTCTCAAGACCTTGAACAACGTGGCATTAAGATTTGATCCAGTCGGTGATGAACCCGCAGTTGGAGTGCGATGTGCACGCTGGGCTATATGGATTACCATGTGGACACGAATGATCTGGAAGGTGGAGGGAGAGGGTGGGAGAGGCAGGCAGATTCAGGGAGAAGATAGAAGTCGACTCAGAGAGAGTTGGAAGGAGCCACCTCAAGACCTACCATTCTTCTTCCAATTTCTCTAAGAACATGCTTGACATCCTTGTAGGCACATAATGAACCGAAGCTACCTTGAGTTTCTGTTTTCTGCAGCCAAAACAGTCTTGAGGAGAACATCCCATTTTACAACAGGATCCTGTATTCATGACTACAAAATGGAATTGGTTTCTACACTCCGGGATGCAATATAAGATTCTTCTAAGAAAAGCCTCTAAGATCCTCAAAAACTAGAAGGGATTCAGTATGAGGGTGCAATGAAAATAGTGCTTCAGTTTGGGAAATGTATTCCAGATGGAATGTTATTGAAACTTATAAGTCTGGAGTAAACATGGATGTGTTCACCAAATTCTTGAATATCAGGACCAGATGGCTTTCTTTAAGACTGGAAAAGGATTATTTTCATTCAAATAAGCAATACAGCTTTACCAAACAGGAGAGGGGTGAATGGAATTCATTGCCTCAATGTATGGCTTGGGCTTAGAATATAAATGAGGAATTCGGACAAATTTTTGTGACAAACAGCCGTAATAGGCGATTTGGATCTGTTAGAAAAGTTTGAAAATATTACTGCCCTTTTGTCGGGACGCTAGGGAGGACCGTTTTGCCTCCTCAGAGAACATCTCCTTGATGTCAGTAACAGATTCTACAGCAAGCTGTACCGTTTCCCAGAGTTTCACGGATGGCAGGTCTGAATTTGCCCCCCAACACTCAGACGTCTTGTTTCTTCTTCTGAGTCATACATCTGATTCATTCTCTTCCTGAGAGTCTGGAAAACCTAAGCCATTTTGAAAATTTGGAGAAGACCTCTTTTCTTCAGTTCAAGAAAGACAGAACTGAGGTACATATTTCCCAAATCCACACGGGTCATTTCGAGTTGGGGGGGTCTCTGCGGCGCCCCATCTGGCCACGGAGCGCTTTCCGCCCAGTGATGTGACTTCGGTCAGGGTACTTAACTCCTGAAGGCCATGGGCTTAGGCCGGCCTGTGTGAGTTCATCAACTGTCATCGAAGACAGTCAACAGTTATCACAGAGGTCCCTGCCTCCCAAGATCCTGCATGAAGAAACCACTTCTGTTCTAAGATACCCACCAGCCTTCCTCAGAGAAATACCTTCCATTTGTTTCTCTTTAATGAACCCCCTTTCCGATTTGAGATCATTATTCTTCACAACCCCAACTGCACTAAAGACGGAAGCTGTTTGCTGCTTCTTTGTAGGGAGAATTCAACCCTTTCAAAAACCTAATTGTAGAATCTCCGTCTCAGAGTGACAATGGAAGAAAATAGCAGCAAAGCGTCCTTCCCTTTTCTTCTCCCCTCGCCGCTCCTGTAAAATGTTTTAGGACACGTGTCACTACTCGTACATTTTACAACAAAGATAAAAAGCCATTTTAGCTTTGTTTTCTGGTCTGAATGTAAACTTTTAGTTTTTCTTACCAAACAAGATTCATCTCTGCTTTATGAATATATAGTTTTAATTTGGCAGTTTATTGTCCACGTGAAATATGAGGCTAACACAGGAAGAAAAAAAATCTTATTCTTCTAGCATCAGGAAGGTAAAACTGTAGCAGGCAAAGGAACAAAAATGTCCTAAGTAGGAGTTAATTAATAAAAGTCTACAACCCTTGGGGCGCCTGGGTGGCTCAGTCGGTTGAGCGGCCGACTTCGGCTCAGGTCATGATCTCGCGGTCCGTGAGTTCGAGCCCCGCGTCGGGCTCTGTGCTGACAGCTCGGAGCCTGGAGCCTGTTTCAGATTCTGTGTCTCCTTCTCTCTCTGACCCTCCCCCATTCATGCTCTGTCTCTCTCTGTCCCAAAAATAAATAAAACTTTAAAAAAAATTTTTTTTAAAAGTCTACAACCCTTTTTTGTCATCCCCCCTGCTCGGTGACTCTTAGCCAGAAAACCCTCAAGTCAGCCAAAAGTTTCCTTTCTCAATGGAAAAGGAAAAAAATTAGATGCCTTTCTCCAAAACAAAAAACAACACAGAAAATTGACTTATGATCTTTGCCAAAATTGATGACCAAATACTTTGGACAAACTATTTTTTTTTGTGCTTTATGGGCTACGAATAGACACTCTTTACATAACTATGAATATGTATCATTCTTAAGTAGCTTAAAATAAAGTCACTAGTGTTAATTTTGTTTCTCTGTCTCCAAAAGACCAGAATATGACCTGGATATAGAAACTCACACCAGTACTTTCTGTCCTGTCTGATGATGGCAAGAGTGTTGGGAGAGGAACATAGCCTTCCTGAGGCAGTATTCCGTGCCGAAAACCAGGGTTGCCTTCTACAGAAATATAGAGTTCTCAATCAGAGAAACAAAGCCTTTAAACCACCAGCTAAGTTCTCTTTGAAACGCTCCGCCTTTTTTTTTTTTATGTATTGGGTAGCTGAAAAAGCAGATATATTCTAGTTTGTTTCTCCGTGTTAAGATTGGGCATTAGTGTTGTATTCCTCTTTGGCCAGAATGGCAAATTCCATTTTACCAAATATTTATAGAGTCCGGTTAAATTTCAGTCACTTCCGGGCAGTATGTCCTAAGTGAGTTTGCATCTTGCAGAATAAAACCAAGTGACAATTTTTGAAAATACTGATAATCGCCACCCTAAATGTTATCTTAGAAGTTACCGTGTGCCTTTGCTAGAAGTTCTTTCCGTTTTGCTCACTCAGTGCCCTGGGGATGGGTCTCGTGAAGCCCCACTGCTGAGGCGATTCCTCCACAAACCTTCTCCCAAAGCCTCATGATGACTTTAAAATTCCAGGAGTTGGAGCACTGGGTGCTCTGTTGGTTGAGCATCCGACTCTTGACTTCGGCTCAGGTCATAATCCCAGGGTTGTGGGATCGTGCCCTGCACTGGGCTCCACATTCTCCACGGAGTCTGCCTAAGATTCTCTCTCTCTCTCTCTCTCAAAAAAAAAAACAAAAAACAAAAAACAAAAAAACACCAGAGGCATAATTTTCTATTCACAGAATATGAGAATATTTTTTTATTTTTTTTATTAAAATAATTTTTTTAATGTGTGTTTATTTTTGAGACAATGCGAGAGAGTGCAAGCAGTGGAGGGGCACACAGAGGGAGACACAGAATCTGAAGCGGGCTCCAGGCTCTGAGCTGTCAGCCCAAAGCCCGACGCGGGGCTCGAACTCACGAACTGTGAGGTCATGACCTGAGCCGAAGTCGGACGTTTAACCGACTGAGCCACTCAGGCGCGCCGAGAATTTTTTTTTTTTCCCGATAGAAAAAGTGACAAGCAAACATGAAAACGAAGATATATTTTAAAGATTGATACCTGTCAGGGTGCCTGGGTGGCTCAGTCAGTTAAGCATCCAACTCCTGATTTTGGCTCATGTCATGATCTCAATGAGTAAAGGAAAATGTCCTGATAAAAATAAAATGCTCACCACAGTACCTGTCTGTCTACGAAGAGAGAAAATTCTGATTAAGAAATCACAAGCACTTGTGACACAAGTGATAATTATTTTTCTCATTACAAGTTTACAATAAAGGAAATAATATCCTGTTGACTTCAGTGTTTCTGAGCTTGAACCCAAGCAAGTTCAAGGCCCTGAGACTTCCGGTTGTTGGTTAGAGGGTTGGGTGGTAGAATGGCTACGAGTGAATTCCAGATTTATCTCACTTACTCATATGTATAGTATTTATCTTGACATATCCTTTCGTGTTTTCCATGCGGAGAAATAAGATCTCATTGGAGTTGCTCGTTATGAAACCATAAGATACATATTTTGATTTTTTTTTTTCATTTTTAAAAACTTACCTGTATACTGCTAACAGTCAAGGGTAAGAATTATTGTAACTCATTGTGTCACTCATGGTGCTTTAGTAGGAAGCAAGATTTTTTTTTTCACAATAGTGTAGAAAGCACGCATTCACCTGCAAGTCAGAATAGAATAACAGACTCCCCAAATGTTAGAGAACAGCCAGTTTTCATCGCTGTAGTTGTCGGATCACTGTGGACAATTTTGTTGCTATTTAAAAATGTTTTTTTACACATGGTTTCAACATAAGGCTTTCACATTTAAAATATAAAGGGCTGCTGTAAAAATTCTGGAACATGGTCCTCAAGTTTAAATACATTTATAACTAGACAAATTATTGGCTTCATTCTAAAATAATTTTTAGGGGCGCCTGGGTGGCTCAGTCAGTTAAGTGTCCAACTTTGGCTCAGGTCATGATCTCACAGTTTGTGATTTCAAGTCCTGCATCGGGCTCTGTGCTGACAGCTCGGAGCCTGGAGCCGGCTTCAGATTCTCTGTCTCCCTCTCTCTCTGCCCCTCCCTGCTCATGTTCTGTCTCTCTCTGTCTCAAAAATAAATAAACATTAAAAAAATCAAAATAATTTTTAAATGTTTTCCTCACACGGCATGTATGTACCCCAGACCCGGTGGTAAAATCAACATTGAAGATAGCAAGCTTCAGATAATCAATGGGGGGGTGGGGGGGAAAGCTTAACAAAAAAAGGATTTGGGGTTAAAAAAACTGAAAAAGGTCTCTTTGGAAAATAACTATGGTTTTGGAAAACATGATCAACAAATTAGAAAATTGGAGTTTGGCCAGCTGCTCGGTAGAAAGAAATTAAAATAGAATTTCTGTTCTTAGCTAAAATATCAGCTCACACCCTCTCTAACCTTGCAAAAAGAAACCGGTTCTTAAATAGCATCTGTAACCCAGAAACCAGAAGTAAATGATGGAAATATTGGAACGTAGAAAAACAATACAGCAACATGCCAGATTTCTTGAGTTTTTAAAAAAAGAAAACACAAAAATAAGTCGCTGGGAACCGGTTTTAACACCTCCTGACCCTAAATAGCGCACTCACAAGTATATATACAAGTTCAAACTGGGGCTTCCCAGATTTTCATTCTACCTCCTGTGTAAGGAGGTTATGAAAAACACACTTAGCCAAACAGCTAAATCAAAGGCATTAGGCATTTCGGGTTTTTGCACATTTGGATAATGTGTGAAAATATTTCCAACTTTAAAAATATCTTTACACCTTCCTCTGTGCCGAGAAAGGGAGTGAGGACAGTGCGTTCGATGCCAGCATGAGCGCGGGGCGGGTCCCCGCAGAGACCCCGGGGAACAAAAACGGTGCTCTCCCGTCTCCTTTCTGCCGCTTTCCGCTGTGGCATTGCCGTGCAGTGTAGAAGAGGTGAAAAGCGGGGCTGTACCAGTCGTGGAAAGTCGAGTTCCAGAATGCGACCGTCCTGGGTTTTGAATTCCGCTCCTGGGACTTTCGAGCATCATAACCTCAAGCAGGCCGGTGGCCGCCCGGGAGCCTCAGCTTTCCGGCCATCAGCTGGCGGGGGGTGGGGGGTGGGGTGTGGGGTTAACAGTGCCAACCTCACGAGGCTTGTATGCTAGTCCACTTATTCTTGAAATGTGTGTCACACAGAGCCCGGCACGTGGAAACTTCCAGAACATACCGGCTATCGGTAACTGAAGGCCTAAGGCAGGTACTGAAGCATTGCCCATGTGGTTTCCAGTTTTCCACATCGCGGCGGGTCCAGCCCCACCCCAACCCCTCCCTGTACCTGCGCTTAGCTTTCTACCACTTTGCTTTGCGGAAGACCTGTGTCAGCACCCGTTTTCACGAGCAGAAGAAACTAGAAGGGGGTTTTCGCTTTTCCAAAACCGCGATTGCTTCTTTGCACCATTTTGGCTTAGCACAAGTTTCCTAGGAACATTCTGCTGTCAGGAGCCGGGAAGCCTGTGCTGTCTGGGAGGCCATCACGAACGAGCATTGCCGTTCACACATTAAAGACTCTCCCCTGCCTGGTGCAGCACAGGGGCTCCATGTGTCCTGCGGAATGAACGGGGCTGCGGTTGAATTGTCACATAGCAGCTGGATGCCGCGTTGCCCGTCTCGGGTCCCACCTCGCAATGCTTGGGAACGATTCCAGGCTTCTCTCTCCTTTACTCGGCTAAGTGCAGCACACCCAAATTGAATTACTGCTGTCTCATAGGCATGACGGGGCTTTCTTATAGCTGCATCTTTGTTTTTAAGATTGTTTCTTTCTCCTGCAGCCCTCAGCATCAGCCTTGCTAGATAAAATGTTATTAAGTCTTGCGGATTTGTAACAAATGCCCCTTCCCACGCTGTAGCATCTATCTGTAGCCTTATAGCTCTCATACTTTAAATGTGTCTTATCTAACTCTCCTCTAACAAGACCGCAGAGCTCCTGAGGCTGGGAACTCGATCTTTCAAATCTTTGTGGCCTTTTTAGTGCCCAAGAAAATGTTTCCACCAGAGTGTTCAGTATATATTTATTTCGTCGAAGGAATGCCCTCTACCCAAGACAGAATGATGTAGAAACTTGAAAGATATCAAACGAAATACCACCACGAATACCAGGAGAGACCTCCTTTGTGTAGCGTAGATGGAAAATGCCAGAACGGCCCTGGTAGTTAGTTGAAGAAAGCTCTCTACTTAAAGGGCTAATTGGTTGGGAAAATGAAAGTACTGACCTCTTCAGGATCCAAGGCGAAGATTTTAGACCAGAACTAGGCTAGCTTGGGGATGAATCTCTTTCAATACAATTACAAAACAAAAGTCTACATGTTCTCTATAGACACAGAAAGCCCCATCAGGGGTTCTTAGTATTTATTTTTTTTTAAAACAGTAATTCCATCCGTAATAGTTCCTCCTTCTACAGTTATATTAATTTTGCTATATCTTTTGAGAATACCCGAGCTAGGAAAGACGTTAGCGAACATTGACTACAGCGCACATAATTTTAAGAGGAGGATACTCAACCCGAGGGAGATAAAGTTTCCTGCTTCAGATCAGTGAGTTAGTGGCAAAATTGGGGCCAGAACTCTGTCCTCTCTAGGTAGCCCAGTGTAGCTTCTCAGGAGGCAGGGATAAACAGCTGGACAGATGACCTGGCAAACCCAAACCTATAAAGTGACAGCAAATGTCACACTTCACATGACAGATGTTGTTTTAGCTTGTGATTCTTGTCACCTCCTCTTCCTGCCGGATCCTGTCCTTTCAGATGATCAGAGCCCAAATCTGACAACCTGTAGAAGTTCAGAGGCAGAGGTGATAATTCTCCCCGCCAGTCCCCCACCCCCGCCTTCCTCAAACTGGAGGAGGGCTTGACTGAGCAAATGAAAATGCCCTTAAATGCATCAGCGATTCAGTAGTCCAAAGTCGATATTCTCAACTGCTCTATCTGCACGACCTGTATTTAAAGCCTTGGACCCCGATGCTCCACATCATCGCCAGTGGAAAATAATGTGTGCCATCTGGGCCAAAGAAAAGGAAAGAGTGGAGCACAGCCCTTTGGCTTGAAACGAAAAGACTGCCGGGTAAGTTGGTGGACTCTCATACCTGAAATTCAAATAGAATAACAGCGAATGATTGTGAGCAAGGGACAGGAAAGCTACCGTGCATCGATGACTGGCTGAGAAGGTCCCTAATGATCACACAGAGGAAAAAGGACACGATGTCGGGAGAAGAGCTGGGTAACAACCAAGCACAGGTGTCGATGCTGTAGGAAATGTGTCAAAGGCCGAAACGCTCACGATAAGAAAGGCCTTATAACTCTGTTCGGGACAAGAAGAGAGAAGGTGATGGGATGTTTCTACCACAGGGTCCTCTCAGGAAGGAGTCATACTTGTCTTCCCCCAACACATGACAGTTTCTTGATCGGAGGATGTAAATACTGGGTTGGATGAAACATAATATTTGCAAGAGGAAGAAAGCCCAAGGATGTGAGAAAATTTAAAAAACACCACATTTAATTCAATTTATTTCGGTGAACTGCGATTATGAATGTATAATGCCCTGACATTTTGCTGGGTGCCCACGATGTCAAGACGCATAAGATACAGTCCTTGCCCTCAAGGGCTCCCGGTCTAGGGCATAAAGCTGTCATGAGACAGGTTAATTACAGAACAGAGTGGTACACACAATACTCTATTGATTTCTGTTACTTTGTAGAGTTGTAAGGAACAGGGGAGGAACACGAAGATTGTACTTGGCCAAAGGTGGATGTCATTTTTAAAACGAAACTCAATTCGCTGATTTGTAGACAAATTAATTAGATTGGTAGCTTGATGCCGTTGTGAGCAAGAATCTGGAACCGATTAATGAAAAGAGATGGCGAGCATTAATGCAAGTCGGAGGTGAGACTGAGACCACCGTGGGTTTGCTGAGAAAGATCAGACTAACAATTTCATTTCCCTTTTCGAAAGAGGAAATCCACCTGGGAGGCTAGAAACACAGTAGAGACACACGTGCCTTGGACTTTATCTCGTATATTGGTTTTCTGTGACTGTTTGGCGGGATCGTCAATGACAGATTTGTTGAACAAGAAATATGGGCATGATGCTAATACGTTGAGACTTGGAAATGCTAATTAGCTGGTAGACATCAATCAAAAGGGAGGCTTCTTCCTTTTGGTGGGTTGTGGGGCCCTTGGCCTTGGTGTGGCTGTGCTAATCCTTTCATTCGTGATTTAGACGATGGATCAGTAAGGGGACTCCGTAAGGAACTGCACATTCAAGCAGGGAAGTTTGAGAAGCGTTGAAGAAAGGGACTGTTTACATGTGGCCGTGTTTGAGGGAACTGATAAGGGACAGTGCAGAGTCTGACCACTGGCCTGATGGGCTGGCGGTGGGCGTGGGTAAAGATCTGCCCTTGGAACCGGTATGAAGCCAGCATAGCCAATAGAAGGTTCCTGCCCTGGTCAGGGCTTAGGATGACTGTTCCCTGCACCGCTCTGTTGACCTGATTGCTGGTCCCTGCTCTGGTGTTCCTGCAAGCACTCGGCCACTCCCCCATGAACTTCCTCCCTTGGACTCATCCTTTGTGCAGGGACCTGTGGAAGCCATCTGCTTCTCTGTAGATGAGCTATTTTCCGGTCATTGATTTATTGCTTGTGAAGACTGTAATTAACTCTCTCCTGATGGCCTTTAGTTGTGGAACGGGCAGTTTTGTTCCCCGTCATACCTGTGAGCATCTGGCAGGGTGTTTTCTGATACCCCTGTGAACAAGGAGAAGAGTACCTGATAGTAATGGGCTTGGAAATGCTAATTCGTTGGTAGATATCAATAAATACCCTTCTAGGGGCGCCTGGGGGGCTCAGTCGGTTAAGCATCTGACTCTTGATTTCGGCTCAGGGTGTGATCTCATGGTTCCTGGGTTCAAGACCTGTACGGGGCTCTGCACTGACAGCTCGGAGCCTGCGTGGGATCCTCTGTCTCTCTGTCTGCCCCTTCCCCGCTTTCTCTCTCTTTATCAAAATAAATAAACATGAAAAAAAAATAGATACCCTTCTAGGGGAGTAGGGATGGGAAAAGGTAACTGCACTTGGAGGAGGCTATGATTTGACTGCTAATATTTCCCTCTCCCACCTTCCTGGTAAATTTCTAGTTCTTTCCATTGCTTTAGTAAATACATATCCTTAGAATAAAGACAGTCGGGTATGGTGTGGTTGTTTCGAAACAGACGTAATTTTTGTTTACATTATTGATTTACTTTTTACTAAAGTATAGTAGACACATAAACAAATGTGATTTTTGATGGTTTTTTCCTGGGACGAGGGCACAGTAACCTCTTTCTTGGGCCACTGTTCAGATGGCTTTTTTCCTTTTTCTCATTTCTTCTTCTTTTTTTCTTGAGGACCTATTAATGCATAGTTGATAAAAATTTCTCAGGAAAGAGCAACATGAATATTTTAAAAATGCATCACAGATGCTTTTCCTCACAGGTAATATCTATGGCACTAATCAAGACTTGTTACTAACTTCATGATAATTTCTTTGCTTTGTGTGTCAAACCAAAAGGCAGAAAACCCAGCATGTGAATATGATGTAGGATTATTCCCTTTCTTTCTTTTTTGCCATTTATGTTGCCAAGGTGAGTTCAAGATAACAGTTGACTGCAGGTAGCCTGAAATTTCCATATTATTCCTGAGTCTACCTACCTTCCTGTCCAGGGGGATATGCAAAATAGATCATATTTATTTATAGATTGCTCAAAGAGGCCCTCTCTCTCTCTCTCTCTCTCTCTCTGTTTTTCTTTCTCTCTGCCTCCCCACCTCCTTGCCTGGGGGCGGGGGGTGTGTCTGTTTCAAAGAACCCAAAGGTCCTCTTTAATTTCTCTTTACCTGAAATGTCCTAAAAAGGACCCTTGTGGGCATGAATCACTGTAAGGCTCCTGTATTCTTTCATAAGTTTTAAACTTCTATATCTTCCAATTACTAGAAAAAAAAAAAGACTTTGTGTTAGCACATTTGCAATGAAAACCTTCTTAAGATAAAAGATGACGTTACTGCCCTTGCGGAAGAGACTGATGCTCGACTTGTCTTAATTCTTCTATTATGCGGCTGCTTTATAACCACTTAGTGGAAAAAAAAAATGACCCTAGACAGCTCATCGAGGCAGCTGGAGGTTACCTTATCATTTCTTTCCTACAACTGAGATCCTATCTTTCTAACTGTAAAACTTCACCGTGGAAGCCGTCTCCTTGGTGAATACCGTGACTTACGTTCCTGAGCCTGTGGACGAAACCGATTCAGATGCCGCCCTTCCCTCCCTCAGCCTGTCAGCCAAGCGTAACACCGAGAGGTGATTCGAATTTTACTGCCCCTGATTCACAGCCCTCAGCTTCCCCTGGATCCCTTGCTTCCCTTTGCTTAGCAACAGGAATGTGGCAAAAGCCTTGTAGTGCAGACAGATTTCTTTTTCGCTTTCATATCGAACAGGAGAACTTAAGCCAGTAAGACAGCACACATCTGATGGGAGCTTCCCATTAGAATTTTATACTCTGAATGCCAGGGGCTTCCTCAGGCCGCAGGATTTTCACAGCATTTCTGGTTGAGATTGAGTTGATCACACAACGACATCCGGGCCCCTGTCGCATGTCGCAGAGGTGCCAACGGCCACGCAAGTGCCAGTGTAACCTTCAGCCACAAGCCTACCCCTTTTGTCCCCCTGCCGGGCTGCTATTTTTAGAAATGTGAGTCGTCTAGGTCAGGCATTAAGGCCGCCCCGTCGTGGTAGTTAAAAGGAATTTCGAGTTGTGCGTCCTTGGTTCGTGACGTGTTTAGTTTTGTTTGGTGAATCCAGCGCGCCAGTTCACCAGTGCTGGGGGCCGGCCGGGCAAGGATGTTCAACGGGAGGGTAGACGTGTGTGTGAGAGTTAACCGCCCCCCCCCCCCCCCCCACAGAGTGGAGCAGACACATTTATTGGTAGCACCAGGCAGGATCTGTCATCGGTGTCCAAGTGCGTCATTTTACTAGACCGTCGGGAAGCATCGGCGGTGTTGAGGAAGGAGTCAGCAGATTCACAGCCGTGTGGCTCCTACTCCAGCAGCCTTGAGAGCCGCAATCGCCTGCTTCCCAAGGTGGGCTGACTTCAACATTCGGGGGCGCCCGGGTGGCTCAGTCGTGGAAGCTCCTGACTCTTGATTGTGGCTCAGGTCATGGTCTCGCGGTTCGTGAGTTCGAGCCCCGCATTGGGCTCTGCGCTGGCGGTGTGGAGCCTGCTTGGGATTCTGTCTCCCTCTCTCTCTCCGCCTCCCCTGCCTGCTCTCTGTCTCTCTCTCAAAATAAGTAAAAATGGTAAACTTAAAAAAAAAATCAAATAAATGCCAGCATTCACAAAGGGGATCCAAAGTGAGAGGGAAACTGAAATGGTTTGTTTGAATGACAATAAAGCTGAAAAGGGATAGCACAGAGGTCACATGCCTAGAGCATCCATGCAGGCTGCACGCGGGATCAGACAAGGGCTGGCGAACCATGGCCCCAAATCTGCCCGCTGCCTGTTTTTGTAAATAACGTTTTATTGGGACGCAGGCCCGTTCATTCTCATAGTGTCTGTGAGTGCTTTCGTGCTGCAGGACCCTCAACAGAGTTCTTGTAACATAGTTAGGACCAAGAGAGCTTAACATTTTTTCCTGTATGGCCCTTTGTGGGGGAAAAAAAAATTGGCTAACTGCTGACGTTAAAACAAAAACACGCACACGAGCCACGGGTGGACTTGGTTCCTCTTATTTTTCAACTTTTCTGTCAGAGATCGGTGAGGGAAATATTTTAAACAACAGGAAAACCAGCGGTGCAAGCATGATAATAAATGATAAGTGGCAGGCACTCGGCCTCAGGGTAAGTCGTCAGTAGGAGGGTAGAAGGCTGTCAGTTGCGGGGGGGGGGGGGGGGGCACTCACTCTGCTGCATTCACTAAGATTCAGCCCCTGCTGCTTCCCTGTAGCCAAAATCTCCCCAGGATTCAAGAGAACCTAGACACGGGCACATGTATGTCGTATCTCTCAGTTTTTAAATACTGGCAGCTACAGCATGCATGCCTTTGGGTTTCCACCGTGGCGGTCAAACGGGACATTTCTGTCGTCTGGATTTGGCTTATGACCACGTGTTTGTAGCCCTGGTTTTGAGGCTAAGAGCGAGACGTCATTATGTGAAGGGAAGAGCCAAAAGGCTTAGCAAGAATCGAGAAGGCATATAGAGCAGTAAATGGTACGGTCCCACATGGCCTGGGTGCCTGTGGATGCCAGGGGCGGTCAGGCTATGAAAGGACCCCGGTCATTCCTGTCGGTCAAGGTTGCTTTGGAGCACAATTGGTTTGCAGGGTCTTGGTGAAATGGCTTAGATATGCTGACAGTTTCCATCACTGCGTTTATTGGACTCATTTCCTCTCGTCTACCCCTCGCATGGGACTCTAAAATGCGAGAAGAGAAAGGAATTAATTGTGCCTCTGGAAATTAGACATCGATTTCAAATCAGAAGAGAAAAGAAATGTAG